>NW_007726968.1:295127-318260 GCF_000696425.1 Galeopterus variegatus
ATCTATTCTCCTCTTTATATGTTGCAGGCTTCTCTTTATTCAAATTTTTTTTTTTTTTTTTTTTTTTCTTTTTCCGTGTCCGGCAACGGATCGCAACCCTCAGTGTCGCCCCCGTACCGGACTGAGACCGGCAACGGGATTGCAACCCTCGGTGTTGCCCCTGCGCCTCGCTCAGCCAGTGAGCGGGAACCGGTCTGTATGTGGGATCCGAACCCTCGGCGGGAGCGCCTCCGCGCTTCCCAAGTGGCGCACTAGCGCAGTGCGCCACCGGGCCGGCCCTTTATTCAAATTTTGTTCAGGATTTTGCACCTACGTTTATGAAGTATGTTGCTCTATAGTTTGATTTTTTTCTTTGTGATGTCTTTTTCTAGCTTTATTTACAGAGAAATCTTGGCCTCACAAAATGAGTTGAGATTTTTTTCACTCTTTATTTTCTAGAAGAATTTCTTTGTATGATTGATGTTATTTACTCTTCAGATGTTTGATAGAATTCAATAGTGGATTCATCTGTGCCACAAATTTCTTTACGGAAAAATTTTTAATTAGTGATTCAGTCTCTTCACTGAAAACATGTCTTTTCAGATTTTCTATTTCTTCTGAGTCAATTTTGGTAATTTGTGCCTTTCTAAGAATTTTTATATTACCTCTAAGCTGTCAAAAATATTAGTATAAAGCTGTTATAGTATTTCCTTAATAGCCATTAATTTTTATAGCACTGTACCTTTTTTCATTACTGATATTGTTAATTTGTATCTGTCCTTTTTTCCTTGATCAGTCAGTCTAGCCAAAGTTTTATCAGTTTTGTTTATTTTTCAAAGAACTGACATTTAGTTTCATTGATTTTTCAGTATTGTTTTTTAATTTTTTCTTTTATTAGTTTCCACTCAAAATTTTTTTTCCTTCTACTTTGTGTTTTATTGCTCTTCTCTTCTAGTTTCTTAAGGTGAAAGCTTAGATTATCTTTTCAGACCTTTCTTCTATTCTACAATACTCATATAGATATATAAACTTTCCTTTGAGCATTCATTTAGCTACATTCAACACTTTTTTACGTATTGTGTTTTTATTTTCATCCAGTTCCAGATTTTTTAAAAATTTTGTTTTGATTTCTTTTTGACACCTAAGCTATTTAAAAGTGTGTTGTTTAATTTCTACATATTTGGGGATTTCTAATATATATTTCTATGACTAATTTCTAACTTAATTCCATTGTGGTCAGAGAATATTTTTTTCATCATTTTAATCCTTTTAAATTCATTGAAATGAATTTTATGGCCCTTTATATACTTTATCCTTCTAAATGCTCATTATGCACTTAAAAATTATGAAAATTCTGCTGTTTGGGAGTGAAATGTTATATATATGCCAATTAGGTCAAGATGGCTGATATTATTGTTCACATTTTCTATATCTCTGTGGATTTTCTATTTGTTCTACCAATTACTGAGAAAGAAGTATTGAAATATACAATGTGTCATAATTTTTGCTTTAAACATATATTTGAAAGTATATACTGTTCATTTTTTTTTCCTTTTTTGTCTTTTGTCGTGACTGGTAACAGGATCGCAACCCTCGGTGTTGCGCCCGTACCGCGACCGGCAACGGGATCGCAACCCTCAGTGTTGCACCCGCACCGCGCTCAACCAGTGAGCAGACTGGTCTCTATATGGGATCCGAACCCTCGGGAGGAGCGCCGCCGCAGCGCTCAACCAGTGAGCAGACTGGTCTCTATATGGGATCCGAACCCTCGGCAGGAGCACCGCTGCGCTCCCAAGCGCTGCACTCTACCGAGTGCGCCACCGGGCCGGCCCTACTGTTCATATTTGTTAACAGAAATCTTCATCACATGTATACATATTTACCATTTCTGTTGCTCTTCCTTTATTTCTGTAGGTACAATTTACCATGTGAGGCAAATTCCTTTCAGCCTAAAGATATTTCTTTAGTATTGCCTGTAGCACAGTTTTTGCTTATCTGGAGATATCTTATTTTCTCTTCACATTTGAAGGAGAACTTGGTGGACAGAAAATTCTTGGCTGAACTTTCTTTTTTCTCTTTCAGCAATTTGAATATGTCATTCTATTGCTGTCTGGGCTGTATTATTTCTGATGTAAAGTCAGCTATTACTTATATCGTTTTTCCCTGTATGTCATCTCATTTTCTTCTTGCCATTTTCAGTATTTTCTTCCTGTCTTTCTGCAGTTTGTCTGTAATATTTCTTGGTGTGTTTCTCTGTGTTTAACCAATTGGTGTTCTTTGAGCTTCCAGGTTTGTAAGTTATATTTTCGCAATGTTTAGGAAGTATGGGACCATTGTTTCTTCAAAAAATTTTCTACCTCTTTTTCTCTCTCCTTTTCTTCTGGACTCCATTTATATACATTTTGAAATACTTGGTATTATGCCACATATGTCTGAGACTCTGTTCATTTTTCTCCTTTTTTTCTCTTTGGGTTTATTTATTTATTTAACTGACTGGATAATCTGTTGATCTGTATTCAAACTCACTGATTCTTTCTTCTGACATTTCAAATCTGAAGTTAAATTAATCTAGTGAATTTTAAATTTTAGTTGTACTTTTTCAGCTCCAGAATTTTCATGTGGTCTTTTTCAGAGCTTCTGTTTCTCTATTGAATTCCTATTTTGACTCATTGTTAGCATATTTTCCATTAATTCTTTGAACATATTTACTTTGAAGTCTTTCTTCTACAATCCAGCATCTGGGCCTAGTTAGAGTAAGTTTCCATGGACCTTTTTTATTTTAAGCCTGTTTTGTTTGTTTGTTTGTTTCTTTGAATATCTAATACTTTTTCAATTCAAAACTAGACATTGTAGATAGTACACAGAAGCAATTGTATATTTTGTTTATTTTTTCCTATGATTGGTTTTTGTTTCTTTTAGTAACTTACCTGTATTCAAGCCGAAATTGACATACAATGTCTGATGTCTTTGCTCAGATTTATGTTTGTGTGTTTTAGCCTCATTTTATAAGGTCTTCCTATGCCTGCATAGTACAGTGATCATCTAATTATTTGGCAGAGGTTACACTTAGATATTTTGAGCTCATAAAGCTCCTATCCTTTGCCACTCAAGCTGTGTGTGAGTTGAGGAATGCTTTCAAAGCACAGCAAATTCTCAAGTCTCCTTTGGACATCGCTTTCCAATGGGCTCTCTTGGATCTCTTCCATGCGTGTGCAGTTTAGCAATTATCCAGAGATTTGTGAAGAGTTTTATCTCAGCCCTTCCATGACTCACTTCCCAATATCTCATATTTAAATTTCTAGCTGGTTGCCATCTGCCTTGAACTGAAATAGTAAAGCTTTACTGTCTAGTAAAGCTACAGGTTTTGTATCCCTACCCCAAGCTGAATCTGTCACCTCCAGCTGAAAAAGACACAAAGTTTTTACCAAGCAAAAAACAAATCCACTGGGGCCGGCCCGGTGGCGCACTGCTACAGTGCGCCGCTTGGGAGCGCGGCGGCGCTCCCACCGAGGGTTCGGATCCCACATACAGACCGGTTCCCACTCACTGGCTGAGCGAGGTGCGGGTGCAACACCGAGGGTTGCGATCCCGTTGCCGGTCCCGGTCTGGTACGGGCGCGACACTGAGGGTTGCGATCCGTTGCTGGACACGAAAAAAGACAAAAAAAAAAAAATCCACCACTACTGGATAGTAGTCTTTACCTCTTCAGCTGGGGAAGAGAAAAGATAGAAACATCTTCAGGTAAGAAGCCCACAGTCTTACTGGTCCTATCTGATACAACAGCAGTTTTTCAGGAGTAGACTCTCCTCAATTTGTTGTCTGCCTTTGGTCATTTTCGAGTGCCTTGTGATAGTTGTTTTTAACAATTTCATCCAGTTTTCTACTAGTTCTCTGCCCAGAGATAGGAAGGAAATTTCACATAGCCTTAGTCATCATGACTAGGAACCTATAAGTGTAATTATATGATTGCAAACCACCAAACACTTTTAAAGAGTAATACTGAAAATGGTTAGGTTGTAACGATCTTACAAATATATAACCAACAAGAGCAACAAAAGTCTATCCTGATGTTTTGCAAATACCGCCACTGGTTGTCTACAGAGAAGTCCTTCTCTCCATTTCTTCCTTAATAATAGAATTGGAACATGCTCACATGTTGCAAAATATATGTTTTATGTGACCCTTTCTAATCTCGAATGGGAAATATTAATTAATCTTAGCAAATCATGGTAATCATATCCACTGAGAGTCATCATTATAGGTGTACAGCCCTGACCAATAGTATAAAAGGAGAAGTCTGCCAGGTGGCTTCAGGAAAAGGTTTTTCTTTCTCATATATAGGGACATAAGACAGAAATTTGCTCACTGTCCTGTTTTCAGCAGTTTTTTGATGAAGATACAATACTTGGAGCTACTCCAGGAGGACAAAAGCCAAAGACTGGCTCAGTGATATGATAGGATTACCAGCCATTTCAGTTTGCCTGAGACTCTCCCAGTTTTAGCAGTGAAAGTCCTCTGTCACAGGAGACCCCTCAGCCCTGGAATAACAGAGACAGTTGGTCTCCCTATATTGCTCAGCTACTGAATTAACCAATCCTGATATAGTCCTACTATAAGATTTCTTGAAATATGAATAATTAATTTCCTATAATTTAAGCTATATTTAATTGAATAATCTATGACTTACAGCCAAAATCATCCTAAATATTATAGCACCCAAATCTAAAGAGCTTTAACCAATTCACCATTGTTTACCCATTGCCAGCAAGGTAAAAGAAGTCTGCCCAACTTTTGATCAGTACTAGAACTATGTCACAACTGCAGTGGTGGGCCAACTTCAGTTGTCCATTGAGAGAAAAACAGCAAAATGTGCTCTGTGAAATCAAAGACTTATCCATCTTGTAAGGAGCCATATTCCACATTATTCCTAGTGTTCATCATATGGCAGGTGATTAATAAATATTTGCTGAATGAATATTACTCATTACTTTTACTAAAAAATTCTCAAGTAAATACCTTGGTATCCCTAGGTACCAGAAAAGTGAATTAAACAGTGAAGTAAACTCCTTGGAAATACTGATTTCTGTATCAACTTTAGACAGATCTGGTGTCACAAATCAGAAAGAGCCAGAGGACCTGGTTTCTTGTTGGTGAAACCAGGAGAGGAACAGAGGGTATGCATGCTAAAAGTCTTGGCGTTTGGGGGTGAGGAAAGAGGATATAGCTGATGAATAATTCTAGATATTGCTAGAAAAGTATACATTTAATAAGTTTTATGATATGTGGGTAAGTGCAAATCACAGAATGTATAATTTTAAATAGCTATGGAATAATGTGACATGATCAAGAAGAGACAGACCTCACTTTTAACTGAGTAAGGTAGACATCAAATGGAGATCTGGTGGGCCAGACGTGGATCCACAGGGTAGCAAAAGGTGAGCCCAGAATGAAAACTGGGAGTCCGGCTTTCTGGCTGGAGACCCTGGCAATGGGTTGGGTCCCTGGGCAATGGTGGGTCCCAAGCCAAAAGGCCAGATCATGACTTCCATAGCTGCAGATATCAGCTACGGAGACTAGCAGAGTGCCCAGCAATCAATTGGACAGGATTTCACCCCAGAGGCAAAGACCAGAAGACACCTTACTCGAGGACCCCCAGTTCCCCGTCTCTGCTCCTATCCTTACATTATCTTGGGGAGACAGACAGGGGAGGGGTAGTCTATCTGAGAGACAGAACTACTTGATTTAAAAGAGATTCAACACAAATATCAGATTGGACTAAGCTTTGAACCAGATTGGACATTCCATTAATTTTTTACTTCTAGGCAGTGAATGGGAATTTTGGAGGAAAACTATATTCATTACAGATCAAATAAAGAAATCTTATTTTTTCTGTACATGAGTTATTGTTGAGTTAAATTTTATAAACCTCCTCTCCCAAATACATATTCCATGTGGACTGTAAGGGAAAAAGAAGAAGCCTGGCTTTCTAGGAAAGTCAAAGCTGGAGAGCAGAAGCATGGGAGAATGAGTGAAACAAAAAGACTTCCTGGATTACTCAGAATGAAAGTCTCTGAGGCCACAGCTGTGCGAGTTTAGATCCCAGAACACACTGTCGCAAACCCCAATTTGCTTCGATGATTCAGCCCAGTGCTGTTGGTCTGTGTTGTTCAGTTTTCCTCTGCTCCTAATCCGATCTTCATTATGCTTTATCATGAATGAGTGGCTCTGTGGACATTTTCTGCAAGTGTGGCCCACTGGTTGGGTAGGGAGCTGTAACAATGGTTACATAGTCAAGCTTCCCTCCACACTTGGCTTTCTCCTTGGGTCTCATTTCCTGTCCTTGTTTGCATTAAGGTGCCTGATATTAATGATGTCTTTTTCTTCAAGGTATTTAAGTGTAAACCTGAAAAAAAAAATCATCAAAGTCTAGAGTTGTGAATTTGCAAGGTGACTTTACACAGTGGTTCTTAAGGATCCTGTATATATGAATATCCTGGGAAAAGTGTTTTTTAAAAATGCAGATTCCCAGTTCTGCCACCCCAGCTCTGAGAGTTTTATTCAGTTTGGTCAAGAGTGGGCCTCAGCAAATTCAGAGACAGAAAGTGAAATAGAGTCTGGGCATGGAGGGGGTGGGGAGTTATTGTTTAAAGGGTGCCGAGCTCCTGTTTGGGATTGTTTTAGTCTGTTTGTGTTGCTATAACAGAAATACCTGAAACTGGGTAATTTATAAAGGAAAGAGCTTTATTTGGCTTATGATTCTGGGACAGCTGCATCTGGCACGGGCCTCAGGCTGCTTCTACTCATGGCGGAAAGTGGCAGGCAGATGGTGGGTACAAGCAGATCACATGACGAGCGGAAGCAAGAAAGAGAGAAGAGGTGCCAGTGTCCTTTAAACAACTAGCTCTTGTGGGAACTACTAGAGTAGGAACTCACTCATTAATCCCCCCTCCCCCAAGGAGAGCATTAATCCATTCATGAGGGATCCGCCCCCATGACTCAATCAGTTTCCAACACTGCCACATTGGAGATTAAATTTCCGCATGAGTTTTGGAGGGGACAACACATCCAAACTCCATCAGGGATGATGAAAAAGTGCTGGAAATGGATAGTAGTGATAGTTGCACAAAACTGTGAATGTACTTAATGCCAGTGAACTGAACATTTAAAGTGGTTAAACTTGTACGTTATGTGTACTTAACCACAATAAAAGAAAGAAAGAGAAAGAAAGAAAGAAGGAAAGGAAGGAAGGAAGGAAGGAAGGAAGGAAGGAAGGAAGGAAGGAAGGAAGGAAAGAAGGAAAAGAAAGGAGGTAGGAATGAAGGAAGGAAGGAGAAAATGTAGACCTCAGGAATCTGCAGTTCAAACCGGTATCTCTGGTGATTCTAATGCAAGCTATCCATAGACCATGCTGAGAAGTATCATAGTTTAGACTCCATGACAAGATCATTGGAGAGGACCCCTTGCTGGTCTCCTTGGTGTCTTATAAATTACTATTTTTCACCAGACTCCACTTGGCTTCATGGCTTCCCAGGAGACTGTGGCTGGCAGCAGCGGATGCTCCTAATGTATTGGGAGTCTGGTTCCACCTCTGGTGGCTGCCCTCACTATAGCCGTGAAGGTATGCTCCTGCCCCACCTGCTTGACAGAGATGCTTCTTCCTTCTTGGTGGTGTGGTTGTGTTAAGGTTGAAAGCACTGATATCCCATGTCCTTTCCGTTTCACAGAGAAACTGGGAAGGTCAGGTTTATTTCACTTGCTCTTGTTAGGGCCACCATACCACAGTCCATCTAGGACTCTAGCCTTGGTCCAAAAAGGAATAGAACTGTCATTGATATCAAAACATATTCAACAATCCCTCCTTGGCAGCCCTAAATATTTCCCCTACACTCTTTCTTTGGGTAAAGCCCTTTCCCACCTAACCAGTTGTGTAGGAGATAAAGGGGGCTGAGGGGTCTTAGAAGTGTTGTCCACTAAGTGGTCAGACTTAAAGCACTAAGTCCTTTTCCCACCATACATCATGTGCCTTGATGGAAGATCTACCCCTACAGCCCTTTACACATGCGTCGGCAAGTGAGGACTTCTGAATCTATAACTTTTAGGGCCACAGTTTAGATTCAAGTTGCATATGAGTATGTGTCCAAATTTGTGACTCTAAACAATATTATGTAGCAAGTTTGAATATATTGAAAGATTGCTTTCAAATAAATGCTTAGAAAGTTGTTAACATCTTTTACAAATTAGCAGACATTTCCCTAAGTTTTTAACATACTTTAATTTTGTGGTTTCAAATTTGAAACTTGATCAAAAAAAACCCTTCCAGGCTTCGGCTTTCCAAAATGTGGATTAAACTCCATGTGATTCAATGCTAAGTGCTTATGAAATGGATCTTTTTTCCTTGGATATGAACTAAATCTTACAAAGCTATATTTTGATGAATGGCATTTAAATCATTTAAAAGCAGACAAACTTAATTCCCCCTGAATTGCACAGGGGTTTGAAAATTAAAAATGTTTGCTGGGTGTTTTTAAAGTTTGAGTAACTGAGTGCATTGGTTAGCACAAAATATTTTCAAGTTTCTCCATGTCTCTTCCCATTACTCCTAAGCACACACACGGTTTTTAAAGGATTTATGATTTCTATTTTGATAAACTATTACCACATCTGATTTTTTTCAATGTTTAAAGTTCTTCTTATAATTGTTTTCGAGGTAGTTAGGAGAGATGGAGATAGAGGGTTGGGAGGTGGAGGAGAGGGAGAGAAGAAAATGGGAGAATGGAGAGACAGAACAATTTGAAATTATAGATATTTTCTCTCTTTCGGTTCATTATAAGCGAATGCTCATAATTTTTTTTCTGGAATTGTTTAGGCATTTTTCCTGCAGTTGGAATTTTCCTTCAGCTTCCTGAGAGCCTCACAAAGGCAGCAGCTAGGATTAGGTCATCTTTCAATTATCTTCCACCAGGCACATAGATTGGACACAGAGTCATTAAAACATCATAGACAGTTATTGAACGATGATACTCTTACTTCAAAAATGACATTTTAGCTTAGCTTTCCTCTCTTTTCCTCTTTATTCCAAAGCAGGCCTTATTATCCCTTATTTAATAGGAATTTACCAGGTAAGAAAGAAAACAGAGAGATGATAAGCATATGGCTCCTAACCATGTGTGGTGGACACAACAATCACAACAAGTCCTTGAACTTGTTAAGACAAGTGGACAGATATGATGTTGATGGGGAGAGGGGAGAGAGGGAGAGAGGGAAAGGAGGAATTGGTAGAGGGACATGACTATCAGCTATATTGTAGAGTGATAAATTAAAATAATTTTTAAAAATCAAAAAATAAAAGCTTTAGAGAAAGGCTAAATAAATAAATAAATAAATGACTTAATCTGAGCACTGTATTTTCATGATCCTTTCCATAAGGAAAATTTTAAATTTAATTTCTGTTTAGAGTATTCCTCTCCTCTCCCTTAGTCAAATCACACAGTCTTCTGGTTGTTATATTTTCAACATGATGTGGTAACAGAAAATTTCCTTCTGGGTGCTATTTTTTTAAAAAAATAGCCACTGCATACATTGCAGAAGTATCTTGAAGAAAAATTTTAAAAATTCGTTACTTCTAATTTGTAATCTAAAAAAACCACTATGCTTTCATTTTATGCATAAATTTTCAATATCAGCTAAAGAAATTGCTTTAAAGTTTATTATGTTTATTGGGCTTAAAAATTCAAAGTTTCATCATAATGAATTTGATTTATTGCTAGGGAACTATGTGACTAAACTGAACTTAGCTATTTCTCACACAGGAAAAATGAAAAAGAAGAATAACTATGCAATAGAGTATGTTTATGGACTGAAGGTTTGTGTCCTCCCAGAATCCATTATGTTAAAGCCCTAAACCCCCCGTTGTGATAGTATTGGAGGTGGGGCCTTTGGGAGGTAATAAGTTTTAGATGAGGTCATGAGGGTGGAGCCTTCATGATGGGATTAGTGTTCTTATATGGGGACAAAGAGACCAGAGTGTGCTCTCTCTCTCTCTCTCCCCCTGTCTTCCTTTCTCTCTCCCTATGAGGATACAGCTCGAAGGCCACCATTTACAAGCCAGGAAGAGGGCCCTCACCAAGAATCTGATCATACTGGTACCCTGACCTTGGATTTCCAGACTCCAGAACTGTGATAAATAAATGTTTTAAGTCACCTAATCTATGGTATTTTTTATACCAGCCCAAAGTAAGACAAGTATATGAAGTATTTTGGAATATTGGAATCAGGAGTACAATCTCTGCTGCAAATTACATGTAAAGTTCTCAGTTATGGAATCTGCTATA
Source organism: Galeopterus variegatus (assembly GCF_000696425.1). NCBI lineage: Eukaryota > Metazoa > Chordata > Mammalia > Dermoptera > Cynocephalidae > Galeopterus > Galeopterus variegatus. The sequence continues at coordinate 305,438 of NW_007726968.1, forward strand.
TTTACCTTCTGCATGTCAAAAGAAATCAAATGTTTATAGGACACTAAAAATTATGATTGCCTTTTTAAAAGAAAATATTAGTAAAACATATTCATAGCATTATATAGTTCAATTACACACCTTTCCACAAGCAAGTTAAAGAAAAACACCATTCCTCACTAGGCCAACTCTTATCCATCGTTTAAGTCTCTGCTAGATGTCATTTCCTCTGGGAACCTTTCTTGATCCCCTGAGTATGGGTTAAGTGTCCCTCTGACGTGCTCTCTTAGCACCATGAATTTACCTCTAGGTGAAGGGTATGGGAACTGCCTGTTTCCTTGTCTCTGTTCCTACTAAGCTGTAAGTTCCTTAAGTACTGGTCAGGCCCTACTCATAAAACGTCCCTGCATCTAACCCAGGCTTGGTCAAGGTAAGGGCTCTCTATTTATTGAATGAATAAATGAATCATCTCTAGAAAAGCCATTAGCCAACTTGATAACTCTAAAATATGCTTTAGAAAATGTGAGGGGTCCTCCCCTCCTATTTTTATTGAATCACAAGAAAGAGTAACAAAAAAAAAAAAAAGGAAAAGGCCAGAGTTTTTTAGATTGCCCATGTGTTAGAAATGTTGGAAACATTAAAAAATTCAGAACACTAAGGCAAAACAATACATTTTGCCAAGAAGGAAACAAGAATGTGACATTAGAATTAGCATAGCCATTCCAGAATTTGAAGAGGCAAATATTAGAGGGATTTTTGAGAAGGACAATAAAAGGTTTTGTTAACAAGGAACTGAATAAGTACATACATAGTACATACAGAGATTAATGTTCAAATCATTTCATTTTATGCAAACCAGCTAGTAAGCCCATTTTGGCACTTTTGTTTGTTATTGTCTTTGTCCAAAATTATGTGCTTGAGGACAACTATGAATTGCTTTAAACATTAACAGATGCTGGATTTAAAGAGTAATCAACTTCTGAACTGCTGATTACCAAGGAAAAATGAAATACATATTCTCTGTTATGCATCAAGTTTGAAGCTATTATAGTATGAAAAGTTTTCTTATGTTTCAGAAAATGTAAAATATGTGCCATAAAAAACAGTGGCTTAATGGCTCTTTGTTTCTCCTTTGTATTTGGAAATAGTTGATGTCAACCAAGTTTTGCTAAAATGTACCCAGTATTTTGATAATAGCTAACAGTTACTGAGGGCTTCTTATGTGCCAGGCACTGTTCTAAGGACTTTGCCCAAAATAATTCATTTAAGCCTCATAATAACTGCATGAGAAGTATTTTTTACAGATCCCCCTTTACAGATGAGGAACCTGAGCTGTGGAGAGCAATTTACCTAAGGACACAACTACTAGTTGAGGCAACTGAGATTTGAACCTCACCTGTCTAACCCTAGAGCCCGAGTTCTTCTTAGTTGCAAGCAAAAGCCAACTTTGTTCAACTTAGCAGAAAAGGAGTTTTTCAGAGGATAGTGAAAGCCACAGAATTTTTAGGAATGCTGGAGAGCTAGGCACGAGGCTGGACAGGCAGGAACAATCCCAGAAACCACAGTCAGAGCAGCTCTGGTGAGAAAACCACTGTCCCTACCCCAACCACTGACCACGAGATGTGCAATCCACAGGATATGATAAACCTTCTCATTTTTGACATGAGCAGGCAGCGGAAAGTCTTACTCTAATTTTTATTTTGTGTAAATCAAATTGAATATGTATCACTATTTCACCAATGTCATTCCGTCTTCTTCTGAGGCAGAAAATTATACTTATCCATATTTAATGGATAAATTGGATTATACATCCATGGCGGAAATGGTTCTCTGTAGGGAAATATTGTTTTGGAGCTAAAGAGGTGAAGGGTATGGCCTAGGGGATGAAGGGTGCAGGAGGACCCTCAGATTTTGCTTCAATTTAAAATCCTTGTTATATTTTCTCCCTCATGTTTAGGGAGCTAGTGCAGGTATCACAGTTGCAAGGTCAGGTAACAAAGGTTGATTTTAAGGGACAAAGAACAAGGGTCTTATCTAAGGTCAGGTGCAAAGGGTTAATTCTCCCCTTCTATGAAATATCTAGACCCAGTATCCATGGCATGCAAGAGCCGAGAGCCAGCTGTGTCCATCTCTTCCCAATTCCACATTCAGTGACAACCATATCGGTGGCCCCAACTAGGTCATGTGGGAGTATGGATACCATGGACATTGGAAAATACCTCCAGAGCACCAATTGTTAAACATTGACCAGAATGTCACTGTCAGATAGACTGCTATCAACAGAACTGCTAGAATGGAAATCAAGAGGGCCCAACCACGGTATTCCCTTCACACACAACCTAGTGCTGTATTCCAAAAAAAGATACATACTATGCTTATTCACTTAATCTGAAAAGTCATGGAGGAGGATGTACGTCAAACTCCCTAGAGAAATTTATTTTAAAATGAATAACTCAAATAATGTCACCATTGATATACTCACGCAAATACAAGTAGTTAGATTTTAATGTGTGGTACTTCATAAACAACAGCTAATAAGCTAAAGATATATTCAGGGTCAAAGTTCTCTTAGAGAATGTTCATTTGGAGGATGGAAAAGAGGATGGAGACAAAAATGTAAGAAAAGAATATTGTCTGTAAGCAGTAACAACCAGAGCACTAAAATAAGAAGGAATCAGTCAAGATGTTATTGATCACTCTAAGAAATGAATGAATCACAGTCAGCCCGATGCGTGCAAATTCCTTTTCCCTTACTTGCATATACTACCTCTGAGCGGCTCTGGATGGGAAGAGGCCATTCTGTGAGAACCTGGCATTGTAGCACAGGGTGCAGGTGAAGAAATGAGGTGGTGAAGGGCATCAGCAAGAACCAAAGGCCTTGATGCGGTAAAAAAAGTCAAAATAAATTCTGTACTTTGTTGCCCAAGGTGGCACCCAAGGATCCAGGAGAAGAGCAGGGTTAGATTTCGCATCCTTTGTGGTTTCTTTCCTGATCACCCACCAGTTGCCTAGCCTTGGTGGAAGTCACTGAGCATCTTTGCCCCATCTGTGTGATGTTATGGCAATGTTCCCTGTGTCCCATGGTTGTGTCCTGAGGCGTGAGCAGCCTCCATCACAAAAGCTAATCAGACACAAGGGCAGTCACTGCCGAGAAGTCACACTGCAAATGCTGTCTTACCTCAGGATTTCCAGACATATTTGTATGGATGGGAAAAAATGGCATCACTCCAAATATGAAGGTCAGGAATATGGTGGTTTTTGATCACAGGCTTCTGGGACTGGAGAGACTGATACCATCTGTGTGTGACAGAGAGAATCATATGTGACTGCTGGCTCCCTCTCTGAGGGAATGTCAAGCCTTTATGTTAGTCCGCTCAAGCTGCTGGAACAAAATACCATAAACTGAGTGTCTTAAACAACATACATTTATTTTCTCACAGTTCTGGAGGCTAGAAGCCCAACATCAAAGTTCTGGGTGATTTGATTTCTGGTGATTCGATTTCTGGTGAGGGTCCAATTCCCAGCTTGCAGAAGGTCATCTCTTTGCTGTATCCTCACATGGCTTTTCCTCAGTGCATGCATTCAGGAGAGGGGGTGGGGAGAGAGGTCTCTGCTATCTCTTCTCCTAAGGACACTAATTCTATTAGATCAAGGCCAACCCTTATGACCTTAATTAACCTTAATTACCTCCTTAGAGCCCTCAGATGGAGACCCAAAGACAGCCACACTGGGGGTTAGGATTTCAAAATGTGAATATTGGGGGGACATAAACATTCAGTTCATAATAGCCATCGACCACACCAGTCTGGGACAGAGGGTCACTTGTGGTCTGGAGTCATGCATTGAGCACATCATGTCATTATTGAATATGGCTCCTGCAAATTTTCAGCTGAGTTTTCCCTCAGAATGAGGAAGGAAGCCAAAGACAGAGATTTCCTTTTTGTTACCCAGGTTGTCAGGGCTGAGGAAAGTGGGGGAAGACAGTACAAACAAAGGTGTATGGTCCAAAAGGGGATGCCTGGGAAAATCCTATGTGAAAGTTTTTACCCGGTTGCTCATAGCTGGGAGCAACCCCCCAAAACGGGCTTTTCACCTGGGCCCAGAGTTGGTCTTGGGGTCTTGTGGCTGGTGTGTGGAAACTAAGCCAGTCCCACTGCAGTCAGGAAGCCTCTGCCCAGCTCTGTCCTGAAACGTCAAAACGGGAAACTTGCCATGCTGTGCAACGGTACCTCAGGCAGGAAGGCTGGGGAAGAGTGCAAAGAAAATTTTAAAAATTTAAAAATTAGGGATACAAATGTTTAAAATATTAATTAATCATATGAATATAACATTTTGATAATATTAAAATATTAATCAACATTAATTAAAATTAGGGATGACAAATTTTAAAAATATTTTTTCAATTAAAAAAAATCTGATTTCCCCTTTCAGAGAAATCCTAACTCTACAACTCAATGCTAAGTCCCCAGGCAGGTCCTGGAGTTGTCATGGAAACATGCCCAGCCCCTGCCATCTGAGTTACCTGGCTGTTGCTCTGGGTGTTTTCAGTGGGGCACTAAGCCTGAGACCACCTCAGCTATGTTTCACCAGCTCTTTAATATTCTTTGAGCAGTCCAATTTTTTAGTTTTTGTTTGCTAACATGTGGGCTTTGCCCACTATCTAATTATTATATTCCATCATTACAGAGGGTGAGTCTGAACTAGCTATTTGAATGAAAGGCAATGTTTTAAACTGACATTTTAATCAGTGGAATTTGCTGTCATAAAATCTCTGTAAGATGGTAATGATTTGCAAAACCTAATATTACATCTTTTGTAGAGTCTGGCATCTGTGTATAATTGACCAATTTATTAGATGCTGTGGTCCATTGATTTTCTAGACAGGAAAAAAAAAACTGGATTGCAGTTTCTAACTGCTATTTTCCTCAAACTGATCATGTTGGCTCTCATAAATGTTCCCTTGTACTCATGCTCTTACTTTTGCACAAAAGAAACTGTATAATATACTGTGTGGTGTCACTGGCCTTGGAATTAAAATTAAGTTTTTGGGTTTTTTTTTTCCCTCCTGCAGAAAGTCTTTTTTTGTCGTTGTTGCAAAGTATTTTGAAGGCGGTGTTATTCAGAAGAATTTTCCTTACAAAAGGCTGCTTATTTTCTGAATATATGTCTCTTCAGTCTAGCATTATCCCTATAAAGGGAATTTTCTGAAAGCGACTTTGCTTAATTTACAATGATGCCAAACAAATAGAGAGGCATTATTGACAATCAATCCCAGGACCATTTCCAAAACAAAGATGACTTTCAGAAAATTTTTCTTTATGCTATTGCTTATAATAGGACATTTGTGGCTTGAACAGGAATTTTATAAAAAGAAGCCACAGTGTTGAAGTCTAAGGCCATAAAATAATTAAAAGCTAATAGTTGTCTCTCTTCCCTTACACAAAATATGATGCAACAGATAGGGTGAGGCATGCCTGTGTTTAACATATGTGAGTTTAGAATTATTAACCCTTTTGGGGCCTGTGAGAAAAGCTAAAAGTAAAAAGAAAAAAGGAGAAAACAGCAGCAGAGGAAATACTCCCTAACTCATTCTATGAGGCCAGCATAACCTTAATACCAAAACCAAAGACATTACAAAAAAGGAAAATAATAGACTAACATCTCTTATGAAAATAGATGCAAAAGTCTTTAACAAAATATTAGTAAATTGAATCCAATAATGTATAAGTTGAATTATACACCATGACCAAAGAGGATTTATTCCAGGTATGCAAGTCTAGTTCAATGTTTGAAAATCAATTAATGTAATCAATCATAACAAAGACTAAAGAAGAAAAATTATATGATCATATCAATAGATGCAGAAAAAGCATTTGGCAAAATCCAATACCCACTTACAATAAAAACTCTCAGCAAGTTAGAATAAAAGGAAACTTTCTCAAAGCGATAAAGAACATGTACAAGAAAACCTAAGCTAATATCATACTTAATGGTGAGGAACTAGACACTTCCTTTCTAATGTCAGGCACAAGACAAGGATATTTATTGTCACCACTCTTATTTGGTATCATACTAAAAATCCTAACTAGTGCAATAAGACAAGAAAAGAAAATAAGAGGTATACAGATTGGGAAGGAAGAAATTAAACTGCCATTGTACATAGATGACGTGATTGTATATTACAAAATCCCAAAGAATCAACTATGACAAAACCCCCTCCTGAACTAATAAGCAATTATAGCAAGGTTGCAGGATACAAAGTTAATATATGGAAGTTAATTGTTTTCTTATATACTAGCAATAAACAATTGGAACTTGAAATTAAAAATGTAATACCATTTACATTAGCACCAAAATAATAAAACACTTAATTATAAACCTAACAAAATATATACAAGGTACATATGAGGAAAGCTACAAACCTCTGATGAAACAAATCAAAGAATATATAAATAAATGGAGAGATATTTCATGTACATGGATAGGAAGACTTAATATCAGTTCATCCAAACTTGATCTATAGAGTCAATGCAATCCTAATCAAAATACCAGCAAGATTTTACTTTTTGTTTGCTTTTTTTAAATTGACAAACTGGTTCTAAAGTTTATCTGGCTAGGCAAAAGACCCAGAATAGCCAACCCAATACTGAAGGAAAAGAACAAAGTCAAGAGTTCTTACACTATCCAACTTTAGGACTTACTATAAAGCTACAGTAATCAAGACAATGTGGTATTGATAAAAGAATAGACCAGATAAATGGAACAGAATAGAGAGCTCAGAAATCAACCCACATGAATAAAGTCAACTGATCTTTGACAAAGGAACAAAGACAATTCAATGGAAAAAAGATAGTCTTGCCAACAAATAGTGTGTGGTGGGAGTTGGGGGAGATATGTGGATTTGGGCACTCTATTTTCCATTCAGTTTTTCCATAATCCTAAAACTGCTAAAAATAAGATAAAATAAAATAAAGTCTATTAACTAAAAGAAAAAAATAAAAACTATATTCCAAAAAAAAGGGCAAAGGGAGAAAGAGTGTCATAGAAACATAAATTTTTGGACAAAAGGATAGTTTTGGCATTAAACATATGAACACACAAAAGGGCGCCTAAATACATGGGGAAAAAATACTAAGGACAACTATATTTTGTAGTAAATTAGACCAAAAACAAAAAAGGGAGGGAAAAAAGCAGCTGGAGAGGAAAAGAATATATCCACTCAAAATAAAAGAAAAATAACCACCAACACAAGACAGTAAAATGAGTATTATAAAGGGTCATAACACAAGGAAAACCACAAATATCCCTAAAAAAAAAATCACTGTCACTGAGATTATGTGCACATGCTGGGCCAACAGCCCACTCTACAGATGTCCTATAAAAATCAACTGCAGCAGCCCCTTTCTAGCTCAGGGGAAATTCTCTGGGTCTTTGCCTCAGTGTCAGAGTATTTGAAAACCAAGAGGCCTCTGGAGCCAGACAGAGCATCTTTCAATGCTGTATATTTCCATGTACTAATGGATGGCCTAGGGCAAGCAATGACCTCTCAAAGACTAAACAGGGCAGTTAAGCATAGAGTTGGTGTACAGGCTCTCTGATCATACTGTATGGTCAAATTCCAGCTGCGTCCCCTTCTGAAGGTGAGACCATGAGAATCAAATGAGATTGAATGTGTACGTTAGCATCACCTGATTTCTACTCCACTTCTACCACATAGATTCTTTCTCTGCTTGGTGTCCAACTCTACTGGACAAGATGTATGACTTTTATTTTGGTTTCCTACTCACGATGCTGCCTCTCATGTCTCTTTCTTCTTTTCATAAAATGTTGCTTCTGTCCCCCACCCAGGTCCCAGGTCTCCAAATTCTAACCAAGGCTCAGCAGCTCATCCTGCTTGTTTTGAAAGGGAGAGCAGTTCTTTGTACCTAACACACCATTGTATGGCACCATTGTACTTGCAAGATTGGCAATTATTAAAACTCAATTGAAAAAATTAAAATTACCTATGTAGTAGCAATGTGGATGTTCAAACAAAATGAAAATGAAACTATTTAAATTAATAAGAAGCTCCAGGTGATTACCCATAGGTAATTATGTGGGTTGTCCCATAGATAATGCATATTAAATTGGCTCCTGAATTTAAGGAGGAAAAAGTATGCCTTCTCTGACTCTGGCTGTGGCATTGCACAGCCAGGCAGCAGGCGGCAGGAGCAATTTTGCATCTGCTTTTTCACAGCCCAGTGACTGGGCAGAATTTTATGGTCAATAGCAGTAAAAATCTGGCGACTATACATTTGGAGCCCAGAAGCTGAATCGTCAAAACATCCTGGGGAAAAAATAGAGAGAGAAAAATGGTAGAAACAAAACTCATTCAATCACTGGAAAGTAAGATAAGGAAAGGAAATTTTAAAAATATAGAAGTTTGGGAGAAGGGGAAACTTCAGGTTAAAAACAGAAAGGGAATTTAAAAAATAAAAAAAAGCTATCGTGGAGAAATAGCATTTCCAGAGCTCTATGAGATGAATGAGATGTATTTCAGAAAAACCCAAAATTGCACAATTGTTCTTTGGAATTAGTACAAGATTAAATTAGAGATGTAAAAATAAGGGAACATCAAGAACAGAGTGACTAATTTCTCTGTATCTGAAATAAATATTTGCTTTGTTAAGGAAAGAAAAGAAAAATTATAAATGTTGAAAAAGAAGACTTAATTTAAATATATATATATATTGAGTATATATATATATATATATACTCAAAGCACTAAAAACTATCCCAATATTATTTACTGACATCCATTTAATTAAAATGTTAAGAAAAGACACCAGGGGTCAGCACACCTAATTATATTTATTTATTTATTATACAATCATGCCAGTGGGATTTATAAACAGCGGGTCAATAAAGTTATTACCATTACTATTTTAATTATTAGTAATAAATGTGGTAAATGCTACTTTTTAATGAAGAACTAGGTTAACAGAGTAAAGGGGCTGACCTAGATTCTCCAAAATACTGAATGTCAAGAGTGTCTGTTGATGTCAGAAGAATTTTTATCATCTAAATAACTTATTTAGGAGAGAAACTTCTTATTGAATAACAAGATTTCAATAGCCTAATCCCGAAGAACTTTCTCTCTGCATAATGGTTCACAGTACAGACCCTGATACCAGCCTTCATGGACTAAATTCTATCTCTGTCCCTTATTTTTGGAGTGACCTCAGGCAAATTACTTACTCTCTATGCTTCTTCTTTCATAACCTGGGGGTGTTAATAGTACCTATTCTATAAGGTTTCTGTGAAGATTTAAACAGTTAAAACAGGTAAATCCCTTCGAACAGTGAACTAGGTAACTGATGAGACAAAAAAAGAAGAGAAGGTATCATGGATTTAACAACTGAAGAAGCATCTCCCCCTCTACCCACCTCTTCCACCCAAAGCCCATGGGTGGTGCAGAAGAAGTCCAGATGTTCTCCTATGCCCTGGCGGGGTATGCAGAATTTAACTGGGCAGTAGGTCTGTCAGGAAGTGCTCCAGCAGATGTCAAGGGAACCCTGAAGCAAGGCTGAGAAGTGAACTTGATGCCGGAGGAGGGGTCTGGGGGGACCTGATGGCAGGCCTCGACTCACCTTGTCCTCTTACCAGGTTCTCGACTCCACCATAGGAAAGAATTCAAGAGCAGACACAGTAGAAAGTGAGAACAAGTTTAATATAATGGATGAGAAATACAGGTTCCACAGAGAATGGCCTAGCCTCAGAGACTGGGCAGGGTCCACACACCAGGCCTGCTCAAGAGAGTGAGTAGAAAAGTAAGCTTAACACAGAAGTAAAGCACACACACCCCAGCCAGCAAAGTGCAGGTTTGCTCCAGGAAAGTGAGCAACAGCCCTGCCTTCTGCTGGGATTTGGCTTTTATAGTTTCACTATCTAATGAATATTCAATTAAGTGGGTGGTTCCCAGTTATGCAGCATAGTCTTGCACATGTTCAGTTGGTTTTCTTTTTGGAGTGTGTTCATTGGCTAAATTCTGTCACATGTACCAGACATATTTAAGAATATTCTATGCTCTCTAGTACCTCTAGTGGAAGGTTATTCAGCTCTCCATTGAGCATACCCAGCCACTAGATTTGTATAAGCCAGCCCCTGTGGTCTCAATTTCTCTAGGTTGGTGCCAAAAATAGTTCTAACTAGCAACAGTAAATCTCCTCTAGGGGAGGCCTCAGAGGAGGGGCCTGAGACCTCGGGGAGTGGCTTGAAACCCAAAGGTATGTCCTGAAACCCAAACCCAAGGAAACTGAGTACCTCCCATCTCAAACCCTCTAGAGCTGGCTTGATTCTAAATAGAGGTGGGCCTCAGAGGAACTGCAGCACAGTGAGAGCCAGGATGGGCCAAAGAAGCAGGGCTGGGGACTGCTGGGCCTTGAGAATGCTGAAAACAAACTCTGAGGTACTCCATTCTGGCCATTTGGGGAGCAGACACAAGCAAGGACAGAGTCCCATGCCCAATGGCCCAGAGCTGCCCATCAACCAAAAGTCAACAGAGACAGCAAAGACTGCCAAATAGTCCTGGGGCCAGTGTGATCAGAAGCACCCATTCACTCTCAATAGCTTCTTGATTTCGATGGTTTGCACGGTCTCCCTAGTCATAACCTGGCCAATTTTCAATGCTTTTTCGAAGATATCCAAGAGTTGTTATACAGATTCACACCACTAAATAACAAATAATGGAGCTGAGCCATTGAGATATGGGATGCAGAGCAGAGGTGAGCTCTCAGCAGCTACACAAATGATGAAACCAGAGTTGTAGTGTCTCCTGGTGGGGGCTGGAAATGAGCTTCACCTAGTGTGTAGCCCAAGGTGAAGTCGACAAACTCGACTAAATATTTAAAGTCAAGAACTTTGTGGTAATTTGTTTTTATTTTTCCCAGGATGCAAAGACTTACCCATGGGATGAATATGACAGGGTGGTGCTTGTGGCAATAACCAGAGCTGTTAAAAGATGATCCGGGCCAGTCAGGAGCCAGTCAGGTAGATGACTCACCTGGTCCTCACTACCTCTGTGAGGGACAGACAGAGGCAAGCCCCTGGAAATGAGGAGAAGCAGAAAGAGGGCTTAAGAAGGGGGTGGCAGTCCCGAGATGGAAAATTTTAACTGGACATTGACAGAAAGAATACTTGGCTTTCACTAGGTTGTGTGTTGCTCCTGAGTCTGCAGACTGCTATACCCATTGAAAGCCATCAAGATTGCAGGGAGCAGTAGTCTTGGGTAGGGTCCAAGAATCTGCACCTGGTGATTCTGAAACACATTTGGTCTACATGCCCATCCTTGAAGGGACACTAAATGTTGCTGGAATTGATTTTTGAGACCAAAAATTAAATATCAAAGCTGAAAATTCTCCTATGAATTGGGGGTGGAGGGGAAGAGAGAATCCAGCAATCATGTTGACACAATCTTTGTCAGCAGTCTGAAGTCAGCTTAAACTGAAACGACTTAGTTTTTAGTGATTGTCAACGGTAACTTTTTTTCCACCTTCATTTTATACCCTTTACATGTCGTCTTACTCATTGCAAGTTGTTTTTTTTGCATTTTTATATTTGTTATTGTTTATCTAATTATAAACCACATTATAAATGATAATTATTGAGATATATTTGATTGTTCCTGATTATTTATTTATTTTATCTTTTTTCCAAGAAGAATGATGGACTTTGGGATTTCCTTCTCAGAGCAGTTTATGTTTCAAAGTCAGGTATAAATTGCCTGAGAATAATCTCTCTTTCTGGCTTTTGCTTTTGAAAACAAAATAATAGAGAGATTTTGAGGAGGGAAAGACAGACAGGTACCCAGTTTGAGAGTGACGGAGAACATACAGGATGAGAGAGAATGATTAATCTAGACGAGAAAAGGACAGTAGTTACATTTTGACCTTTAGCAACTCAGGGAGGATAGAAAAACTCAGCAGAGCAGGAGTGAGGCAGCTGGTCCCTGGGTACTGAGTCCTCGTCCCAAGGGTGGCACCAAAACTGTGGAGTGGCTTCCAAGGTCTATGAAGCCTTAGACAATTGTCATATCAAGGGTGGCCAGAATAGGCCACAGCTATGGAGCTTCCCAAATGTCCTGCTTTGTGTAAGACTGCAGAAGCCCTCCAAGTATACCAGCTGGCAGTGAGAGAAGACAGTAGGAAACAGAGAATCAAGTCCCCATGATGACTGCTATTAAGTTTTCTATCAGAGTTAGATTTAATTTGATTTTTGAAAAAATAAATTTAATGGTGTATTTCATTTCTTAACACTTAGTACGAGAGGGTAAAAATTGATCATACAAAAGGGAAATTCACTGGGAGTGGTACAAATAATTGAAGTGCATAAAAAGAGTCCCAAATCTATCAACATTTTAAATTTGGCCCTTTGAATTAGAGTTACAAATGACTATTGACATTGATGAATTCAAGTTTTACTTCCTATTGCTCTATTCTCCTTCCTGTGGATGTTCTAAAGAGCCACGTGTTTAGAAAGAAGGGAAACCAAGGGTGAAACAGATTGGCAATACAACAGGAAAACTGGCAGATGGGCAAACCAACATCTAAATTTTTGAAAGGAAGCTAATATTAAGAAACTTTCATGCCAGTATTACTAATATTCCAGTAGGGACAAGTGACAATTTTGCCATAGTGCTTCGTCTGAATAGGCTTGCTTTTTGTTTTAAGTTTTTGGTTTCTGAATTAAGGATCCCTTTATAATGATGCTATTTTAAGTACCACTGCCACAAGGCCCTCTGATATAACTTTTCTTTCTTTTTTTTTTTTTTTTACTTTTTGTCTTTTTTCGTGACCAGCAACGGATC
>NW_007726968.1:318679-320496 GCF_000696425.1 Galeopterus variegatus
TTATGAAAGACTTCCACTTTCATGTTAGTACGTTGAATGTCTAAATATAATTTTTTTTTCTTTTTAAGAGATATTTGCTCAGTTTCAGTGGGATTTCCCCAAGTAAGAAATTATCCGAATGGAGCATCGGTCATTTTTCTTACATTTCCTCAGCACCTAAGATTCCTGTACAGTTTGTACAGAAAAAAATTATTATAAAATCTACAGGAAGGTTTAGTTTTGAGGGAGAGGCAGAGTTCTTGGTTGCCAAATGTGCTTATAATAAGTCATTTTTTGAGAAACATTCTAAAAAATTACTTGTTATTAAGTCATTTGCAAGAAAATAACACCATGATGTATCTATGAGTCAATAAAATGTCAGGGGATCACGTCACTCACATTTTCAGTCATGTCCACGCTATGTAAAAACTTTAGGAGTATTTCTGGGACAAAAAAGAGGAGGTTTTTCCAAGCATTTGCTTAATTAATACTTCTCTGTGTATGGCAATGTAGGCTGTTTAGTTTTAGAAGAATTTGTTAAGGAAAGGACCTTAAAAAGGTTCAACTTTTTAACTGATTTCACCAGGGGTTACTCTGGAGAACTGAGTCTTTACTGAGACTCTACTAAGTGTGGGGATGTTCACATCAACCTATTTCTGCAGGGCTGCAAGGCCTTCATCAAAGCTGGTCATGAGGAGATAAACCTTGGATGTGGAGTCTTACAGTTTCTGAGGCTGGGAAGTCCAAAGTCCAGGGAACACATCTGGTGAGGGTCTTGTTTGGTGGTGGCTTTACAGCAATGCAGAAGTCTCACATGGCAGAAGATGGCAAAGCAGATAGAGAATCTCACATGCTCTCCTTTTAAAGCCCTCAGAAACACATCCCTGACCACCATTATTAATCTGAATAATTCATTATGGCATGGTCCTACAATCTAATCACTTCTTCAAGGCCCCTCCTTTTAATTACCATTATAGGATTTCCTACCCTCAACACTCACTGTGGGAATTAAGCTTCTAATATATGGACTTTGGGGGACACAATTCAATCAATCCACAGTATGAAGCAAGGTGGAAAGTGATTGAGCTCATTGCAATCCAGTCTCTGTAGCCCTTCGAATAGTTTTTTCCCAAAAGTGAACTTGGATATGAGCATGCAGTCCAGCCTTGCTAACCCCATTCAGCCTTTGCTCTGTCAGCATAAAGTACAGAAAGTTCTCATTATCCAAGAATAATTAGTACCAGGAAAGATCCACTTAAAAACAAATTTGCACAAAATGGGAACGAATATTTAATAGTAAATAAAGAATTAGAATCTTATCATGAAAAGTGAAACTAAAATTATTAAAATTAGTTTTATATTACATTAAAATTTTTAGGCTATAATTGAATCTATTGTGATAAATTTTTAGATAAGAGAAAAATTATTGATTGCTTTTAGGGGGAGTATAATTATTCCAACAAAGTTATCTGTTAGCACAGTTTGACATCTTCGCACTGAACTTCCACTGCAAACTAAAAAGAGGATCATTTTTCTTTGCAAATATGCTCAAGAATTTCCTCATATTTTACGAGGTTTTTTTCTTAATCCTTTTATATTGAAGTCATTCTTTTCCAAGTATCATCATCCTTGTCAAATTTCTCTTCTTTAGCTGTCACTGTTTTAACTCTGCCAGATCCTTATTTGCCAGTGGGTTCATGAGTGAGTGGAACAGTTATGTAGCATTCTTTTCAATGACTTTATGAAATCCTATATGTATGGCAAGAGCAGCCATTTTTCTTTTGAGTTAATTTGCATTGTATTGTGGAATTTTTATAGTATAAAATCACAAAATTCAG
>NW_007726968.1:321799-324550 GCF_000696425.1 Galeopterus variegatus
TGACAAAACTCATGGGGACTTCCTTTGAAAGACACTGCTGGTTATATTTTATTTTAGCAGTTTCTATTGACATTCCCCATTGTGGCTATTTTACTTAAAGTAGTATTACCCAGTAAGTTTTAAGACCACTAAAAGAAATAGCCTCTGATTTAAAATGTATATGTAGAAAATGTTTAGGAACTGAAGGACACCAGCATTGCTCTGTGACATGTACCTATCAAGAGAAAAGATGGCTTCTGGTTTGGCAAGGACTTTGGGACTTCATCTTGGGAGGACACACTGTTAATGCCCTATAGACATAGCTTGGAGTAGTGGTTAAGTGCACATACTGCCTGGGTCTGGCTCCCAACTCTGCCTCTTACTGGATGTGTGATCTTGAGCACATTACTTAACTCTACCGTGCCTCCCTTTTTCCTCAGCAAATAAACAGGAAAGATAATAGTGCTATTAAACATTTAATTTATGAGTTCATTTTGTTATGAAAATTAAATGAAATAATATTTGTGAAACAAAATAGTGATGACATATAGTAAGTGCACAAATAATTATTCTTTAAAATAAATACACAAATATGCAGATAGCACAAGCCATTATCTGCTAAAGAAACTGCAGCATCAAGGACAACAACAATGTTGACTGGTTAGAGCATGGTGCCAATAACACCAAGATCCAGGGTTCGATCCCTGTACAGGCCAGCCACCATTAAAACAAAGGAAAGAAAGGACAACAGCGAAAGGGATATCTCAGAGGGCTGTGGCAGTTTCATATTGACCTACATGAAATCTCTGGCAGTTTTAACAAATTAAACAAAGTATGCAAGATGTATTCATGTTTCATTTAAAAAACTTAAAGAGCTTGTATGTGTTTGTAGCATAACTAATAAGCAGTTTTACAATCTATTTTGAGAGTGGGCTCTTACCTACTTTCAACACAGGACAAGTTCAGGACTCCAGGCTTCTGATGGTCACCGTGAATCTATCACCTGCCCTTGAAAATGAACTTGTGTGTGAGCACCTGCATCAGGTCTTCCTGTGTGTATTCCAACCACAGAGGCACCGCTAGTCTATAGCACCCAAAAGCAGTGGGGTGGTGGCAATTTACCCCATTCATCCTCGCATTGACATGCAAGTTGGTCACCCCATGAAGCCCAGTACCAGCCTTTGAAAGACTTGCTGGAAGCCAGTTTTCATGGGCAGAGGATGGATAACCATGCAGCATTGTATTGATGTAACTAACATGAAATAAATGGTATTAGGGACCTGCAGAGGCAACAAGATCTGTGTTGTTTCAGTCCGGAGAGCCCTGGCATTATGAGTAATAACAGTATTGCTCNCAAGATCTGTGTTGTTTCAGTCCGGAGAGCCCTGGCATTATGAGTAATAACAGTATTGCTCCTTTCTTCTCCTGGGGGAAGATAGGACATTTGCCTGGAATGGAACATTTGGCAATGAAGTATGGAAAGATGGTTCCTGGATCTGCACAGGAAGAGAGGCCTAGACACTGTAAGAATCTTCTGGTTGAACTGACTGGACAATAAACAAATATGTAGGCACCTCCACTCTACTCATTATTCTAAATATTCATTGATAAATCACTATATCTTACATGAGCCCGTGAATTTTGTAATACATTTTTAATAAAATAGTTTGTACAGACAGGAGCCCCACAAAAAAACATCATCCCAGGCCTTGCACACCTTGAGGATTGTTCTGGTTAAGACTGCTGGCCTTGGAGCTAGACTTCTCTTGATCCAGTCACCGTGTGTGAGGTTCATGGGGAGCTGTGTGCTCTTGTGCAACTTACGTAATCTCTCTATTTTTCAGTTTCTTCATGTGCAGCGTGGGGATGATACATCACAGGTTGTTGTAAAGATTAAATAAATTGAACTATGTAAAGCCAGTCCCTGCCCATGATATGAACTCGATAAATACTTCTATTTTTATCATCTATGACTATTTTCTTAAGATAAATTTCTAGAGGTAGAACTGCTAACTCAAAGACTGAATATTCATGAGGTTTTTGAAGGTGTTGTGAAACAGCTTTCCTGAAAGTTTGGTCACAGCCTCTTTAAAGCATAAGATTTTTATCACATCTTAAAGTGGCCTATTTGGATCAGCCAAAGATGAAAGAATGGGGAAAAAAAAGAAAAAGAAAGAAAGATGGAAAAGAGAAGTAAGGGAAAGAACCGAAGTTGAATGGGAAAAATGTTGTAGGAAGAAGAGAGATAAAGAAAATGTGAATTAATATGAAAAATTATCCTCCACATTTTAAATAGTTTGTGACTACTAGTTTCTGCGTACTGGCCCCTGTTGATTGAAGTCTGGAACTCAAAAATGGGTTTGTCTGTTCTTACTACATTAAAAAAAAAGGCAAAAAAGGGGACACGAGAAAACTTTTGGAAGTGATGGATATGTTCATTACCATGATTGTGATGATGGTATCATGGGTGGGTGCGTATGTCCATACTCATCAAATTGTACACATTAAACATGTGCAGACTTTTCTGCAGATCGACTATACCTCAATAAAGCTGTTTTGAAAAAAAGATGAGTTTGTGTATGTTGCCATTGTATCTCCCTCAACCTCCTGGGAATGACTCTTTGAGAGCCTGAGATACCTCAACCAAATTCCACAATATCTACCTGGGATCTAGTGCTGTCTCTAATAATTAAGAAAAAGTGTTTAAGAAACCCCAAGATAGAAACATGACTCTGATAACATTAAATTAAAAAATGCATTCTCGGGCCGGCC
>NW_007726968.1:325461-327165 GCF_000696425.1 Galeopterus variegatus
AGTCCCAGTCCGGTACGGGCACGACACTGAGGGTTGCGGTCCGTTGCCGGACATGAAAAAAAACAAAAAAGGAAAAAAAAAATGCATTCTCAAGCTCTAAGCAAAATTTCCAAAAAGGCTTTTATTAAGATTTGTGTTTTTATAACATATCCTAGTTATGGAATTTTTTTGAGACTGTGAAGTTACCCTTCTTATTTGCAAAGGAGCTTCAGGTTCCCCTGAAATGAAGAAGCTACAGCAGGGGTCTTAACTGCAGTGATAATCATAAATAAATATGACTAAATTTATAGGGCTTTTGATTACTTTCCATAAAAGTAATGTGACATTTTTATTTGCATATCATTGGGAAATGCTTAAACTTAATCCAATTAGTGCTAAGGGGTAGCTGGAGTTTTATATATTATTTTTATTTCTGGAAGACAAACAAAACAAGAACAAACCACAATTCCTTCCAATACTGCAGCTCCCATTCTCAGTCTTTTCCAAGCACAGATACCTTAGTTCCATCTAAGATGCACCATTGGGATGAATTCAAGGTACATTATGAAGACAGGATACCTTCAGAGGGAATTAACAGAGATTAATTTCCACCGTTTGAAAAGACCTTGGGCAATAATGAATATCAGTCTCCTACCCCGTCTCTGCCCACCCTGAAAAATCATGGTTGAACAAAACACTAAATTAGATAAATGGGCACATACATACTGCCAGGCTCTGTGGTAGAATGTATTTTGAGATTGCAAACATAATTTAATTCTTGACAATTTCTTTGTCTCCCTCTCATCACCACTTTTTCTATGCCAGTACAGATGTTCCTGTTTTCAAGTTGTATAGCTTCTAGGATAATTCTTGTTTTAGTGAAATGAGTGTCTACCTACTAGTGTGGGTCCCCAGCTATTACAAAGCCTCTTGATGCAAATTCTCCACGAGTTTGACATGTGCTTAGAAACATGTCTGGTCAGCTTTCAGATCATCTCCCATTTGACCCACACTGATACTTGGATGAGTAAAGAGAAGGTCTAATGGCACCCCTGTGGGAGGCTGCTGCGTGCAGCAGAGTTTGGAGGGAGAGCATGGCTTCCTTCTCCCTGAGCTCAATCTAGCTTCCCCTTGCAGCCACTGGCAGTGCAGCTGGAGATTCCCTTCCTGCGGAGCTTGCCACCAAGGGAGGCGAAATGTGGAGAAGGGAGAGATGTGGGCCTGTTGTCTGATGCTGGGTTCTACCTCTAAGCTGGCTGGATTCAGAGCCTGTTGGACTCTCTCATCTCTCTTGTCAAGAGAGTCACTACTTCTCCCAGAGAGAGGAGCTAGTGAACAGACAGAAAGAATTGAGAAGCATCCTGGTTCAGGACATCCTGGAGATGGTGGACATATTGGTGGACAGAGAAGAAACTCTTATTTTGGGCATGAAGGTGAGTTCAAGGAAAGAATTGTGCCTGCCTTTAGGACAGGTAACTGGAGCTAAGAGGCAAAATTGGTTTTTGATATTTTATGTAAGCTACTGGAGAGTTAGCATAAGCTCAATCTTTATTTTACATTTATACTGAATCATTCTATTTTAAATTGAGATTTTTTAATAACTTAAAAGTCTGTCTAGTTTGTCATGACCAAGTACATGCACACACACAAGTACATGCAGGAATAGGCAAAGTAATGAAAGGAAACACAAAGGCATCGCTAATGATGACATTAAATATGGCATTA
>NW_007726968.1:327988-332397 GCF_000696425.1 Galeopterus variegatus
ATAAGCTCAATCTTTATTTTACATTTATACTGAATCATTCTATTTTAAATTGAGATTTTTTTTATAACTTAAAAGTCTGTCTAGTTTGTCATGACCAAGTACATGCACACACACAAGTACATGCAGGAACAGGCAAAGTAATGAAAGGAAACACAAAGGCATCGCTAATGATGACATTAAATATGGCATTAATTTCATCCTTTGGTTTATCTATTTTTTTCCTAAGGTTTCCAAAGTGTTACTTTTGTAATAAGAGAAAAAATGAGTGTGCGTGTGTGTGTGTGTGTGTGTGTGTTTAAAGAAACTGTACTCTGGAGCTTCTGAGCATATTCTGATTTAATACTTGAAAGCTGGAAAAACGAAATCACACCATCGATGTCCTGGAGAAACCTTGGAGGCAAATGGGGAACTGGGAAGGGCAGGAAGGTGAAAGCCAGCAAGATTAGGCAAGAAGAGCCCTTGACACCCAGAGAATATGGGCCTAGCATTGGTCACGTGTCCCCATAAGACACATGTGGTACATTCAAAGGCTGTGAGGAAGATTAAATCAAGTAAGTGATGACAGCTAAATTCATTCTGATTGTTCATGTTTCGGGATGTTTACAAGTTGGGCTTTTATAGCTGGTGGCTTTTCCCCAAATACTTTTACATGGCAATCGTTTATATAATTCTTCATTTTTCCTTGTTAAAGCCATATTTTTAATTTAAAAAATTAGAGGAGAGTTGGGAGGATGTTGGTCAAAGGATGAAAATTTTGATTAGGTGGCAGGGAAAAGTTCAAGAGATCCATTGTACAATATGGTGACTATAGTTAATAAGAATGAATTGTATACTTGAGAATTGCTAATAAAGTAGATATTAAATGCTCTCACCACCAAAAATTGATAAGTATGTGAGGTAATACATATTTAATATATAGTCAATAGCTTGATTTAGCCATTGCACAANTTTTTAATTAAAAAAATTAGAGGAGAGTTGGGAGGATGTTGGTCAAAGGATGAAAATTTTGATTAGGTGGCAGGGAAAAGTTCAAGAGATCCATTGTACAATATGGTGACTATAGTTAATAAGAATGAATTGTATACTTGAGAATTGCTAATAAAGTAGATATTAAATGCTCTCACCACCAAAAATTGATAAGTATGTGAGGTAATACATATTTAATATATAGTCAATAGCTTGATTTAGCCATTGCACAAATGTACACATATATCAAAACATCATGTTGTACACCATACACATATATTATAATTTTTATTTGCTAATTTATAAGTATGTGAGGTAATACATATTTAATATATAGTCAATAGCTTGATTTAGCCATTGCACAATGTACACATATATCCAAACATCATGTTGTACACCATACACATATATTATAATTTTTATTTGCTAATTTAAAAAAATGTAAAAGATTAAAAACTTAGAAATGTACATTTAACACTTTATTTTTTCTTTTTAAAAATGGACTTTTATTATAAAATCTAGAAATGTAGAAAGAAAAAACAAATTTGCTCTATTCCAAACACAAAAACTGCGAATATTTTGGTGCAATTTCTCCAGTCAAGGATATTGTCTTCCTGCACAAGCAACAAGCCACAGATACATGTCTTACTTGGTGATGGCAAGGTCAAAGGGGAGAGAGCACAGAAGTATAGAGATGAAAAACAGATCAGACAAAGCAGATTTTCTTTGAGTAGAAGCTGCTGATAATTTTTCTGTCTTTAATTTAATAAATGAATCATAATAAAGAGAGAGTTGTTTTGTTTGATCTTTCTATGGATGTTCCTGTGGACAGACATGAACATAGTGCAGTGGGAAGATAATGATCCTGAGCTGGAGTCCTGGCCCTATCGTTAGTGATTCTGTGTCCTCGAGAAGGTTACTTAAACACTCTGAGTCTTGTCTTCTAGTCTGTAAAACAGAATTAACAATGTCTATTTCATATGGCAATTGAGAGAATGAAATACAGTAACACTAAAATGCTGGACACATAGTACTTCCACATACTTTTTTTTTAAAGATCCTAAAAGAAATTTAGTTTGGTAAAATTTTACTCATTTGTCTTTCCACTTTAACTGCTTATTCTTAATTATGGCATTTTAAAACGTATACTTGTGCTTAATACATAAAGAATTGGAATTGCTGCTCTTAACATAACTCAGCCAGCTTCCACTAAATTGCGTATCTTTGGTCATACAGAAACCCACTCTAAATGTTTGAGCTATGCATATACAACCCCAAACACCTGGGTTAATTAACTATAGGTGCCAGAAAATAGGGACCATTAAGGCAAGTTTGAGCTATTCTTTCATTTCAAGAAAGGGAAGAGTATTACTACATCACAATTTGAGGGATGGCTTTTTTCCTAGGTGTCAACAAAATGAAACTCCACTTTGTAGTTGCTGACAGAAAAGAGTATTACCCATGCTCTAATTTACATGTATTTCTCCCTTTTAAATGTATCCTCAAAACTGGGAGACAAATAATGCATATCCTGTAGAAGATAAAGTCAGTAAATGAAATCTTATTTTCATCTGGGAGTGTTCACCTTATACACTCATTCCAAGAGAAAATCTCAAATATGATGGCATCGGATGTAGATTGTCAAATCAATTATTTAGGTGACGAGGGACAATAAATAAAATATCTTGGTTTTAGGGAGCTTTGGTAGCTGGGCTCTCTTCACATTATTTAGAACCATTAAGAAGGCTATTTGCCATCACTTTCTTTACTCCTTAATTTTTTGAATTTCTAAATTGCCTGTCACCAAGGAAATCCCAGGGGTCCTCAAAAACTTGAACCAATACAAAATGCTTTGTTTAAGACCTGGGAGTGAGCAGCTGTTAGTAAATATGAATGCTTATTGCATGATATAGTTTGGATGTTTGTCCCCCCAAAGTTCATGTTGAAATCTGATCCCCAACGTGTCAGTGTTGGGAGGTTTTGGTCCATGGAGGCAGGTCCTTCATGAATAGATTAATGCCCTCTCTGGAGGTGTGGGCTGAGTGAGTTCTCACTCTGTTAGTTCCCACTAGAGGAGATTGTTAAAGGGAGCCTGACACTTCCCTTCCCTTTCTCTCTCTCTTGCTTCCTCTCTTGCCAAGTGATCTCCTTGCACCTACTGACTGCCTGTAGCTTTCCACCATGAGTGGAAGCAGCCTGAGGCTTGTGCCAGTTGCAGCTGCCCAGAATTGCCCAGAATATAGACCTCTTCTCTTTAGAAGTCACCCATCCTCAGGTATTCTGTTACAGCAACACGAAAATGGACTGATACAGTGCACCAGAAGATGCTACGGATAAATTAAAATTGTGACAAAAATTTAGAGATGTGAACCATCATGCCCTATATTCCTTGGCTTAAACCTGAATTTTTCACAGATCCCATAGGCCACATTGCTATTATTTATGCAAAAGAGAGACATTTAGAAAGTTCTTGTGTGCAGTAAACATCACAACCCACTGCATGGTTAATGGGAGAAATCACTCTGCAATCTTATTAAAAGAGGCAGGACCCTGCAAATCTGAGTAGAGGCACAACGGGGAGTTGTAGCAATGGTAGTCACCATGTTGGAGGCTAGTGTCTGGTAGGCAACTCAACATCTCAAAACCCAACATTTGGCCTTCTGGTGCCAATGGGATGTCTGATATCAGTAAGGAGAGGGTTTCAAGGGTTTCACAGTGCTTACAGTTTGTTTCTAATTTTCAGGATTTCCTGTGACTCTTCTTTACCCCCCATCTGGGCCCCTGGCAGTGTTTGGGTCACTGAGAGAAACAGAAAGACTGTCCTCTACCAGGTTCTTTGCAATCTGAAGCAGTGGAATCTGCAAACAAGGCCCAGTGTTGTGAATTTTATCTTCACAGTTTAGGACGTTAGTGCTAAGTGTCTCTCCAGTGCCATCCTTACATCCTGGTCCAGCTGACATTGGCAAATGCTTGCCCAAATGATCTGAGGGGTGTGCAAGGGCCTGCAATGGCACCAAGATTCCCAACTGCTGATGACCAATGAGGCTTTTCTCCGGAAAGCCTCATCTAAAATATCTTATCATGCAGGGCTAATTCATGATGTAGTGATGTAGTGATCAGAATTAATCCAATTACCTACAATGAACAGTGCCCTAAGAAATATGATATAGAACAAAGAGAGGGAAGACTAGAAAATTCTGGAATATAGCCCATTATGTGAGGCGAAAACCCTGTAACCATAGAATTGGGAAGAAAGCTGTGAAAGAAAAGGGGTGACCTCCCCAGTTCAGAATGCCCCATCCCTCAGGAGCTTCTCGATCCACCATGTTTTTGGTCTTGCTTGCAGCATCATTCACTCAGCACAGCCTTTCAGGATTTCTTCTTTTTAGCTAATGAGCTAAATTCCTTTAAGGCAGCAACAGTCTCCTGGTTGTCTGCCTCTT
>NW_007726968.1:333397-338447 GCF_000696425.1 Galeopterus variegatus
AGCTGTGAAAGAAAAGGGGTGACCTCCCCAGTTCAGAATGCCCCATCCCTCAGGAGCTTCTCGATCCACCATGTTTTTGGTCTTGCTTGCAGCATCATTCACTCAGCACAGCCTTTCAGGATTTCTTCTTTTTAGCTAATGAGCTAAATTCCTTTAAGGCAGCAACAGTCTCCTGGTTCTCATGTAATGTAATTCTTTCCTGTGAAGATGGATGTGAGTTGAGATTTTATAATGCTGCTGTAATATTTCTCTCTCACTCTCCTACTTCACCCACATGGTGACATTTGGGCCATTTTGCATCCGCATAATGCATGGTCTTGCCATCCATAATGCCAAAGGCAACTATGAATGAAATGAACATTAAGCACATTAGTTGTCAATGCTATTAAGGCCATTAAGCATATTAGCAGGCCCATTACTTCATTTTCCTGCAGATGTTTTCATAATAGCACCCCCTGTGATCTCCAGTCATGAAGAAAATGCAAAGCCTTCCCAAGCAGAAACCACTGTGGATGTGGACAGGAGGTGAGGTTCACATGGGCCACATTGGGTCATTAATGGAAAATTATGCAGGCTCCATCCCGCCAGATGACACGGGCAAGCATGAGATGCTGCACAACAAAGGCAGATGCTAACCTGTGCCTGCTTTGCCACCCACCTGATTGTGTTCAGCTCATTAATTCGAAAATCAAAAAGAGGAAGTGAAATTAGAAATTTCAGTCTTGATCCACCTCTCTTCTCCCCTTCAGCTGGCAGCTATAGAAGTAGAATAGCCTGAAACTCCACAAAAATGTAAAAGGTTCTTCACTGAAGTTTAAAAAATGGACCAGAAAGCCTTAAGGAAGCCAAAAACAAAGAGCCTCTAATTGAAGGAGTTATGTCAGAACAAGCCCTGGAAACATCTAGCATGCTCTTTTGATTAATTTATTCTAAGGATGTGCTGAAAATATACCTATCTACCTTGAAGCAGAAGGAGAAATCTTCAACGTTGCCTTTTGGCTAGATTTGTTTTACTCTCACTGAAATGTCTAGTTTATTCACATGGGAAAAGCACCAGGCTCCATATCTTTTCAGAAATAATGTACTCAAGTGAGAAAGATGCCTTCTGCAGCAGACGTGGTGCCCTGGGAATTGAGGGAAATGATTTAAGACTTTGCGAGTTGCTGTTGGGAAAAGTTAAATCTAATGTAAAATTTTAAACTATAGCCTTAGATTAAAAAATTCTAGCTTCCTGGCATTTCATTTGTAACAGTAAGGAACACTTCCAGCTATAAGTAACTGAAGACCTGTTCTTAATTGTGATCACATCTGTTGTTTACTTACGAGGTTGGTGGCCCCACTTGTTGGTGCAGCAGCTCAATAATATCATCAGGGAACGAGACTCTTTCTGTATTTCCACTCTGCCATTCTTAGTATATGTTGTCTTCATGCCTGCAGCCTCATTATCACAGCATGGCCATTGAAGCACTGGGCCTTACATCTATAGGCAAAGCCAAGAGGAGGGAAGAGCAGCCGAGCAGCCAGAAAGAACAGGCCCTCTCCACTAAATTGCAAAGTTCGTAGAATAGAGACTGTATCTACAGTACTTGATCTTTGTATCGCCCACCTTCCCTGGCCCAGAT
Source organism: Galeopterus variegatus (assembly GCF_000696425.1). Lineage (NCBI taxonomy): Eukaryota > Metazoa > Chordata > Mammalia > Dermoptera > Cynocephalidae > Galeopterus > Galeopterus variegatus. The sequence goes on from NW_007726968.1 coordinate 335,020, forward strand.
CCAGTACAGACACAGAGTAGATGCTGAAAAATGGTGGAATTACAGAAAATACACAGCCCTAATCGTGCTTGTCAACAACTATCAGTGAGTGGATTTTTTTCTTGGGTCATTCCTTAAATGCCCGGCATCTATACATTCTCATCAGCCCAGAACAAACAGCCGTGGAACGACCCATTCATCAAGTGCATAGAACAGCAAGCTACAGACCCCACAGTGTGACCTCAATGAACAGATCCTCTAAAAGGCAAATAGCTCCCAGAACAAATTCTGCCCTGTTTAAAAATTGGGCCGGCCCGGTGGCGCATTGCTACAGTGTGCCGCTTGGGAGCGCGGTGGCGCTCCCGCCGAGGGTTCAGATCCCACATACAGACCGGTTCCCGCTCACTGGCTGAGCGAGGTGTGGGAGCAACACCAAGGGTTGCGATTCCGTTGCCGGTCCCGGTCCGGTACGGGCGCGACACTGAGGGTTGCAATCCGTTGCCGGACACGAAAAAAGACAAAAAGGAAAAAAAATAATAATAAAAAAAATAAAAATAAAAATGAATTGACACAAAGCATAGTTGGCTTATTATGACAGCGTAGTTCTAAAGGTGATGATCTTACTGTGGAGCATAACAAAAATATCTTTATTCACAACTTTTTTTTTAATCCTCAAAGAGTTAAAAATAAATATTGTCGACCCTAAGCCAAACTGTGAAAATGCAGAAAAATTTTGCTCTTGTTCTCCATTTTTAGGTAGTTAGATCAAATAGTATGTACTTTTAAATGACTTTTGCCATATGTTATTGAAATCCCTCTAGAAAGCTCTCTGTAAGCATTGATGACAATGTCCCTAAACAGAAAAGGTGCATTATTGATCATTTACTCCTGTGTTTGGTATCCTTACTTTTCTTCTTTGACATGCTAAATTAGGAAAAGTGAGCCAGGAATAAGCCTGACTGCAATTGATACATGTGGACTGCTGGGAGCTTCTTGTGGGTAATTGTTATTTTTAGCTTTCTGCATCTGTCACCAACCAGCAGTACTAAGGCCCGCCTTTAGGAGAATCACCCACGTGGATAGCCTTGCTTGGAAGTAGGCACCCCTTTCTTTCTGGAGCCTTTCTTTTCCCTCCCATAGGACCCACGCTCTGCCAAGCAGATGCTCTCTCCTAACTCTGAATCCTGTGTGATGCCTGCAAGGCCAGTGGTCACTGTTGGAATTTATTTGTTCAGTGAAAATAGAGGTGTGTGGACCAACCAGTTCTTGCTGTCTAATCTTTCACACAAACTCCGTTCTATTTCTTAAGACAGACAGGATAGTTTTCTACTGCTTGCCCACAAGGGTTAATAGGTTTTCTTTTTTAAATTTATGACCACAAATCCCAAAAGGTCTCTCATCAATGCTCAGCCATCATCTCTGATTCCCTAGGAAGCTGCTCTCCCACTCTCTGAGATGAGCATTTCATGTCAATTCTCTCCTCAGGTTTCCTTCCCCAACTCTCAGCCAACCACCCTGCCGCATACTCCTCAGGAAAAAAAAAAAAAAAAAAAGGCATCAAAATTGAACGTCCTCTCATTCCCATCACCAAATCAACAATCCTGCCTGCAGCTGTACCAGCCTGTCTCCCTTTCCTGCTGTCAAAATTAAAGAATCATCTTCAGTCCTCTCAAAGTCCTGGACCACGAGATAGAAGCCACATGTTGTGGAAGGGAGAGTAAGAAAATCATAAGAGCTATGGTTCTAGCTCATACATGTGGTGAATGCCAGGGTGTGCCACACAGATACCCGCCTCCAGGGCTGAGGCACTCACTCCCCAGCTTCTAGGAGTGTGGCTCTGACTGCTGTCAGCTGATCCCCTCTCCGGGACTTGTTCTTAGCTGAAGAGAGTGCCATTATCTAGGATCAGGCCTCCTTTCCTGGAACAGTCCTCATCCAATGACAGGTCAGTGTGAAGGTACAAAGGCCCATCTACCTTGTCCCAATTTGGGACAACTCTGTGGGGCCATTATAGCTCCAGAATGACCCATGGGATAAACTGAGATCTTTATTGATTGCATCACAGTTTTAACTTTTCTCTTTGCCAAAATCCTATTTCCTTCACTCGTGAGAGCACCCCCTAATGCATTTATTGTCAACGAATCTCTTATCAGAGTCTACTGTTTGAGGAACTTGTCTAGGAGCAGTTAGTGCCAGAAGTTGTCTGGGACAGCAGACTCTAAAATGAGATTTTGGAGCTGGATCACCTGCAGACGGCTGGCAATAAAGATCTCATCACTGCTGGTAGTTACTGGTAGATCCTGGCATGTCGTAGCATGCAGTTGTTAAATTTTACTGAGATGAACTGAGATGCTATACTGATGGAAGGTAATGCACTGGCAGGTGCAATGTATGACACATTTGAGAGATAGAGGAAGAGAGTATATGGAATATGGAACAGGAAGGCTATTGCTAGGGGCAATCAATGCTTTGAAGAATGACAATGAAAGACCGACAGTAAATTAATCAGCAATTAAAGGCAAATGTGAAAGCCAGGGGACCTTCTTGGCAGCATATAAAAAGGTTTTCATCTCCTGCAGCCAGATAACAGAAAGAGGTGAGGATTAGGAGAAGGACTTATTTATAAGAGTAGCAAAGCTCCAGAATTTGTTATGTCAAGGTCAGGGCCCTTCCTGGGAAAGAGTGAGACCTTGAAAAATGGAAATTGGGATATCGGAAACACACTTGAAAATCTGGAAACTCTAGATTCCCATAAACCCTTTGGGTCTTCAGAAATAGCCCACCCCTCTATTTTTAAGGTTAACCCTCCCCTCTTGCTTTAGGATGTTGCTGCAACCATTCCTCTGCAAGATGATATGTGACTCTCTTAGTAACAATTTAAGGAAGACATCATTCCAGAAATCCGAAGAGGAGAGAAGACTTCCCAAGTCTTTATATGAGTGCAGCATTTTTCCGATAGTGAACACCTGCCCCTGCCTCGCCCCCCAAAAGACATTACAAGAAACAAAACTATAGACCAATATTTCTCATAATTATAATGTAAAAACTTTCTATAAAATCTTAGCTAACTTAATCCAGCAAACTATAAAAAGAATAATACGGCATGATCAAGTGGAATTTGTCTCAGGAATACAAGGTTAGTTTTAACATTTGGAAATCAATGTTATCCACCATTTTAACAGACTAAAGAAAAATTTTATAATCGTCTTGATAAATGCAAAAAAGTACATTTAACAATATTCAACATCTATTCATTATTCAGAAAACTAATAATAACAGGGAACTTCCTTAACATAATAAAAGTCATCTACAAAAAAACCTGCAGACTTTATGATGAAAGACTGGACAGTTTTACCTTAAGATTGGGAGTGTCTGCTTTGACTATTTCTTTTTTTTTTTTTTGTCTTTTTTCCATGTCCGGCACCGGATCGCAACCCTCAGTGTCGCCC
>NW_007726968.1:339086-342421 GCF_000696425.1 Galeopterus variegatus
TGTATGTGGGATCCGAACCCTCGGCGGGAGCGCTGCCGCGCTTCCCAAGCAGCGCACTAGCACAGTGCGCCACCGGGCCGGTGCTTTGACTATTTCTATAAAATGTTATCGTGAAGGTCCTATTCACTGCAATAAGACAAGAAAAAGAAATATAAAACATCTGAATTAGAAAGGAAGAGGTAAACTGTCTTTACCCACAGAGATGGTCACTTATGTAGAAAATCCTGCAGAAGCTACAAAAATGCTACTAGAACTAACGAAATGACACTGTTGTAGACTACAAGGTCATTATACAAAAATAAGTTGTAATCCCCATGCAAATGCCCTCTGAATTACACTGGGGTTACTTCCCAATAAACCCATCATAAATTGCAAAGGCATTTAATATACCTAACCTTCCGAACACAGCTTAGCTTAGCCTACCTTAAACATGCTGTGAACACTTACAATAGTCTACAGTTAGGCAAAATCAGCTAACACAAAGCCTATTTTATAATACAGTATGTCAAAATTGTGATAGTTTTGCACTATCATAAAGTTGAAAAATTATAAGTTGAACTATTTTAAGTCAGGGGCTGTCTGTAGTAGCAATGAACAATTGAAAATTGGAAATTTTTACAATGTCATTTATAAAATACTTGGGGATAAATTTGACAAAAGATGTGCAAGACTTGTACACTAAGAACTACAAAACATTGCTAAAAGAAATAAATGAAGATGTAAATGAATGGAGAGATATGCCAAATTCATGGGTCGAAAGACCCAATACTGTTAAAATGTCAATTATCTACAAATTGATCCATTTCAATACATCAAAATTCCAGCAGATTTTTTGTACAAATTGCAAGCTGATTCTAATATATGCATGGAAAGGCAAAGGACCTAAAACAGCCAAGTTTTTCGTTTTTGCAGAAGAATAACAAAATTTACACTGGCTGAATTCAAGACATTAAAAAGCTAAGGTAATGATTATAGTGTGGTATTGGTGTAAATATAAACACACAGATCAATTAGATTAATAGGAAGTCCGTAAATAGACCCAAATATACATGGATGATTGAATTTGAGAAATTCTATATTTTATTTTAATTTTTAAAATGTATTATTAGCATATTCATTCTGACAAATTGTGATATTTCTTTATGCCCTTTACCCAACCTATCACTTCCCAAGCCCCCTCCCTCCTTTATTGAGATTTAGTTCACATACCCAAATATTCACACATTTAAAGTATACGATTCAATGGTTTTTAGTGTATTCATGAAGTTGTGCAACGGTCACCACATTCTAAGTTTAGAACATGTTTTTCACCCTGAAAGGAAACCTCATACACATTAGAAGTCACTCTCATTCCCCTTTTTTCCCTTAGCCTCTGGCAACTAATAAATTACTTATGTCTCTGTGGATTTGATTATTCTTGACATTTCATATCAGTGGAATCACACAATATGTGGCCTTTGTGTCTGACTTCTTTTACCTTAGCCTAATGTTTTCGACCTTCATCCAGCATCCATCGTCTAGCAGGTATCAGCACTTTTTACGACTAGCTAACTAATGTTCCATTGTATAGATATGCCACGTTTTATTAATTCATCAGTTGATGGACATTTGTGTTATTTCTATTTTTTGGCTATTATGAATAATACTGTTATGGTCATTTGAGTACAAATTTTTGCATGTACTTACATTTTACTTTCTTGGTGATATAAATCTAGGTATGGAATTGATGAATCATATGGCAGTCCTATTTTGAGCATTTCGAAGCAATACCAAGCTGTTTTTCAACGTGGCCTTACAATTTTACAATCACACCAGCAATGAATGAGGATTCCAATTTCTCCATCTCCTCACCAACACATTTTAACGTCTGTCTTTTTTATTATAGTCATACTAGTGAATGTGAAGTGGCAGCTCATTGTGGTTTTGATTTGCATTTCCTCAATGACTGGTGTTAAGAAACTTTTTCTTGTACTTATTGGCCATTTGTATATCTCCTTTTGATAAGTATCTATATTCCTGTGCCTATTGATATGGTCGTGTGTTTTTTGTTCTTTATATATTAATATGGAATATTATATTTTGTTTTCATATATTAGACCACTTTTGCATTACTTGGATAAATCCCACTTGGTAGTAGTACATAACCCTTTTTATATGTTGCTGGACTCAGTTTGGTGACACTTTGGTGAGGATTTTTTCCCTCTATATTAATAAGAAATATTAGCTTGTAGATTTCATTTCTTGTGATGTCTCCATCTGATTAGTATCAGGGTAATACTGGTCTCATGGAATGAGGTGAGAAATATTTCCTCCTCTTTTATTTTTTGGAAGAGTTTATGAAGGATTGGTATTCATTCTTAAATGTTTGAGTGATTCACCAGTGAAGCTACCTGGAACTGGGCTTTTCTTTGCAGGAAGTTTTTGAAATTATTAATTCAATCACTTTTCTTCTTAGAAGCCTATTCGGATTTTAGTTTATCTTGAGTCAGTTTCAGTAGCTTGTGTGTTTCTAAGAATGTATCCTTTTATCTAAGTTATTTAATTGGATGCCATACAGTAGTTGATTTTATTCTCTTATAATTTTTTTATTCTGTAAGGTCAGTAGTGATGTTTCCTTTTCTGTTGATTTTAGTAATTTGAGCATTTTCTTTTTTTCTTCTGCAGCCTAGATAAAGTTTTGGTAATTTTGTTGGTTTTTCAAAGAACCAACTTTTGGTTTCATTGATTTTGTCCATTGTTTTTCTATTCTCTATTTCATCTATTTTTGCTCTAATCTTTACTATCTCTTTCTTTCTGCTTACCTTACATTTAATTTACTCTTCTTTTCCTAATTTTTTGAGGTGGAAGGTTTAGTTTTTGATTTGAGATCTTTCTTTTTAAATATAGGCATTTACAACTAAACATTTCTCTCTGAGCACTGCTTTAGCTGCATCCTGTAAGTTTTGGTGTGTTGTGTTTTTGTTTTCATTCATATCAAAGTATTTTCTGATATCCCTTGTGGTTTTTCCTGTGGCCCATTGATTATGTAGGAGTGTCTCGTTCAATTTCCACATATTTGTAAATTTCTAAACTTTCTTTCTGTTGTTGATTTCTAATTTTACCCATTGTGATTAGAAAACATCCTTTGTATGATTTTAATGCTTTTAAAATCTACCAAGGATTGTTTTATGGCCTATCATATCTTGAAGAATATTCTATGTGCACTTGAGAAGAATATATACTCTGCTATTTTGGGGTGAAATGTTCTATAGCTGTCTGGCAAGTCTGGTTGTTTACAATGTCGAAGTCTTCTATTTCCTGTTGCTCTTTTGCTTTTATTCTATTCTTATTAAAAT
>NW_007726968.1:343173-344332 GCF_000696425.1 Galeopterus variegatus
TATAGTCATACTGCAGCTTTCTCATGGCAACTATTTGCATGGCATATTGTTTTTCACCCTTTTACTTTCAATCTGTTTTTGTATTTGGATCTAAAGTTGTGTCCTGTAGACACTATAGCTGCATCTTTTTGTTTGTTTGTTTCTGTTTTTATGTAAGCTGATCATCTCTGTCTCTTGACTGGATTATTTAACCATTAGCATTTAATGTCATTACAGGTAAGGTAGGATTTACATATACCATTTTGCTTTTTGTTTTCTATGTCTCATATACTTTAATTCATCTGTTCTTTCTTTAATGCCTTCTTTTATATTAAGTGGATATTTTATTATGCAACATTTTAATTTCCTTTAAAATATATAGTTTTGAATTATTTCCTTTGTGTTTGCTCTAGGACTTACAATATGCATCTTAATTTACCAAAATCTACATCAGATCTATTTCCAATCTACATTAGATCCATACTATTTCCATCAGAAGTGGACAAACTTACTCCTGTAAAGTTCTAATCCCTCCTAACCCTTTTTAATACCCTAATGTTATTATACATATTACAGGTATATTTGTTACAAACCCAATGGTATGCTTTTATAATTATTATTTTATATAATTATATGTCTTTTAAAGCTGAGAGAAAGGATTTATTTATAGATTTTACTATATTAAACTTCATAAGCACCATTTCTGGTTCTCTTCCTTTCCTCTTATGGATCCAAGTTACTATCTGGCATCATTTTCTTATTGCAATAAAGTTACATTCCCACCTGCTGCTTTTGTTCTGTTATTTTCAGATATATTACATTTCCGTATGTTATAACCCATCCAATACAATTATATATAGGTTATATTGTTTTATGCAATTGCTTTTAAATTAGTTAAGAGAAGAAAGAAGAAAAATAATATAGAGTTATGCTGTCTTTTATAATTACCTACATAATTACCTTACTGGCACTACTTTTTTTTTGTTACTGTTCGATGTCACTTGTTGTCAACCTAAAACCTACCTTTGGTATTGCTTGCAAGACCAACTGCAAGCTTTAGTTCATCTGGGAATGTCATCATTTCACTTCCATTTTTACCCAAGAGAAATGAAAGCATATGCCCATTCGAAGACTTGTACACAGTATTCAGAGCAGCTTTACTTGTAATAGTCCATAGCGG
>NW_007726968.1:345962-347249 GCF_000696425.1 Galeopterus variegatus
CCTAAAAACCTGTTTCACTTATCTGTCCTTTCCACCCTTTCCTCAACCCATGACAACCATTAATATTTTTACTGTCTTTGTAATTTTGCTGAATTTCATAATATCGTAGAGCTGGAATCATGCAGTATGGAGCTTTCTTTCAGACCAGCTTCTTTCACCCAGCAGTATGCACTTAAGGCTTCTCCATGTCTTTTTGTAGCTTGATAGCTCATTTCTTTTTATTATTGAATAATGTTTCATTATCTGGATATACCACAGATTGTTTATCCATGTGTCTGTTGAAGGACATCATGATTGCTTACAGTTTTTTGTGATTATTAATAAAGCTGCTATAAACATAGATTTGCAAATTTTTCTGTGGAAATAAGTTTTCAACTCCATTGTTCAAATATCTAGGAGCACAATTACTGGATTATGTGACATGATTACATTTGGCTTTGTAAGAAACTGCCAAAGTGTCTTCCAAAGTGGCTGTATTATTTTACTTTTCCACCAGCAGTGAATGAGAGCTCCCGTTGCTCTGCATCTTTGCCAGAATTTGGTGTTGTCAGTGTTTTGGATTTTAGCTATTCTAATATGCATATAGTGATATCTTGTTTTAACTTGAAATTCTCTGATGAAAAACAATGATCATCTTTTCATATGTTTATTTGCTGTCTGTATATCTTCTTTGGTGAAGTGTCTGTTCAGACTTTTTTTGCCCATTTTTAAGTTAAGTCGTTTGTTTTCTTATTATTGAGTTTTAAGAATTTTTTGTATATTTGGGGTAATAGTTCTTTATTAGAATATGTTTGATATGGATTGAGATGTGTTCCCCAAGTTTTGTGTTTAAGAAGCTTAATCCCCACTGACAGTGTTAAGAGGTGGAGTAATCCTATTATGGTAATTGAAATGTGGGGACTTAAAGAGATGATTAGATTGTGAGGACTGTGTCCTCTTGAATGGATTAATCCTTTGATGGGTGGTCATGGGCATGGTTCTGATGGCTTTAAAAGGAAATCACATGAGAGGCTTTCTTTTTTTCTGCTCAGCTATCTGCCATGTGACACCCTGAGTTGCTGTCACCCCCAACAGGGCCTTCACCAGATATGTTCCCAAACTGTGGACTTCCCAGCCTCCAAAACTGTAATAAATAAACTTTATTTCTTTGTAAATTACCCAGTTTTAGGTATTTTGGTGTAATCAACAGAAATGGACTAATAGTGTTTTGCAAATATTTTCTTCCAGTCTGTGGCTTGCTTTTTCATTCTTGTGACAATGCCTTTTACATTATAGAATTTTTTTTTT
>NW_007726968.1:348048-352157 GCF_000696425.1 Galeopterus variegatus
TTTTTTTTTTAATAAAGTCCCACTTATTTTTTTCATGCATTGTGGTTTTGGTGTTCTACCTAAAAATTTATCACCAAAACCAAGGTCATCTAGATTTTCTCTATGTTATCTTCTATAAGTTTTATAGTTTTTGCATTTAACATATAGCTCTATGTTGGATTCAATTTGTTAACACTTTTTGAGGATTTTTGCATCTGTGTTCATGAGATGTATTGGTCTGTTGTTTTCCTTCTTTGTAATGTTTTATTTGGTTTTGGCATCAGGGTATTGCTGGCTTCATAGAATGAGTTTTCATCTCTCTGCTTATATTATCATCTGTTCTTGCATGTTGTCTACTTTTTCCATTAAGGCCCTTAACATATTAGTCATATTTATTTTAAATTCCCTACTTGATAATTCCAAATTCTGTGTCATATCTGACTCTGGTTCTGATGGTTGCTTTTTCTTTTCAGACTATAGTTTTTCTTTTCTTTTTTTTTTTTTTTGCTTTCTAGCATGACCGGTAATGTTGAAAGCCAGACATGATGTATTGGGTAATAGAAACTGAGGTCATTAGGCTTATAATGTGAGGTTCTATGTTAATCTGGCTAGGAGCTAAGCTGTGCTTAATATTTGCCATAACTATAGGTGCCAGAGGCTTCAATTTCCTCTAGCTTTTTTATTTATTTCTCTTCCCTGTTGTCTTTGGATTTCCCTACAAACTTCTTCTTAAAAAGAGTCTGTGTCTTACAGCTCTCTCAATTGTAATCCACTATTATTATACTAGGTCCCTGTTGATGTGGTATTAAGATGTTGGAGAGGAAAAGTGTTCTATAATTTTATAGTGGGCCTGAGTCCCTGGGCATTGATCGACCTTCAGAAGTGTCTCTCAGCTTTTTGTTTTCTCTCTTTATGGGAAAACAAGAAGGGTAGAGTGGCTGGGGCAGTGGGAGGCCTTGGGCCTCGGTCACAGCCCCCCAACACCCACAGCCAGCCTAGAGGTAACCACCAAGTTGCCACAGGAAGTGCCCCAGGATCTCCCAACCCAGAGTGGTGGTGTGTGAGGACTTTTGCCACACCCCCCTGACATCTGTACCCAGCCCAGCAACGACCAAGCCACCACTGGAAAACCCCCTCCCCCACCCCCAGTCTCCCTGTGGGAATGAGGGGGTGCCATGGGCATCAATCCCACCCCTCCCCCTTCCTCCTTCTTCCATCCCATTTCCTTCCCCTTTCCCCTCTCCCCCTCCCTCCCAACTGCTCCGCAACAACATCCTAGGATGCAAAAATTAATATTAATAAAATTACATTTTCTTTAAAAAAAAAAAAAAGGAAAGCCAGAGGGGCCTGGGGTTATCTAAATGCCATTTCCCCAGGTCAGGCAAAGCTCTGGGAAAGTAGTTTCCCCTGGAGAGCAGGCCTTTGTCATGGGGACACTCTTGGAATATTTCAAAATGGTAACTTTTCCTCGGGGCATATTTCATAATGATTACTTTTTACTCCTCTTTCCTGAAACAGGAGGAGATTTTCCTCTGATCTTCACTGGAGAATCTAGTGGGACTCCTGCAGGTAGAACCCAGGGAAGTGTGGGGCTCCTATAACAGTGGCCCCCAGGAGTTTTTCACTCTCAAGCTAGACCACACTTAGCCTCTAGGAACTTGTCAAAATTACCATTTAAGTATTCCTATTAATTTCTGACTCCATCATTTCTGCTCCTGGTTGGTGATCTTGTCTGATTTTCTTTATTTTTCTCCTCTCTCTAGTGCTGTGATGGTGACTTGCCCTATGACCTCAATTCTTTGATGGATCTAAGAAAAGTTTTTGATTTTCGGTTTGTTCAGCTTTCTTCTTGTTGTGAGAATAGGAGTGATGACTTCCAAGAACTACATGTTGGAATTAAAACAGGAAGCCTCTTTCTCTCTTTCTCTCTTTCTTCCTTCCTCTCTGTCTGTCAATCTTCCTTCCTTCTTTCCTTTTTTCTTCCTTTCTGAAGCAAATATGACAAAACGTTTACATCAGTTTAATCTCGATGATTCATATTCCCTCAAATCCAGGTTAGAGGCAGCGGTATTGGCATTCCTTTGGAGGTAATCTGTGTTCATTGAGAAATGAATTTACATTTCAGCCTCACTTTAAAATCATTAATATAAAAAGGACTTCAGTTTCTATTACAAGATCTATTTAATCAAATCATCAAGAAAGAATACAGACCTCCGAAGCTCATTACTAATCCTTTGGAACATTGGGAAGGCATTTTAGGGCATTTTAATATCTAACACTAACGTGTCTTTTTTTAAAAAAAATTTTATTGTATCAAAATTGATTATACTTATTTGGGGGGTTCAGCATTGAGATATGTTGATCAAATCAATATATTCCTAGCATATATATTATTACAAATCATAATTATTCTTTATGCCCCTTGTCCAACCTCTCCCCATCCCCCTTTCTCTCCCCTTCCCCCCTCTAATTACCCTAGATTTCTTTTCTCCTTCTGAAAGAGTAATGGTTACTCTATTGATCTGTTGCCTAGATGATCTGTCCAATGCTGAGAAGTGTGATCAGGTCTGCCAATATTATCATAGAGCAGATGCTTCCTCTGTCACTCTGAAATGGGCTTTGTAGAGAGAGACATCCTCTTCTTTTCTTTATCTCTGCTGGTGTCTCTCCTTGTGTCAATGTACTCCAGTGGCTGGTGGACCATCTGTGTGGTGGTTGTGGTGTCTAGCTGCTTTCGTGGCAGCCATGGTTATTGTGGTGGCTGTGGTGGGCCACCCACATGTGATGTTTTCAGCATGATCCTTGGTGCTGGCAGTATGCCTGGTTGTGGGGAGTGTCTGGTTCCTGGCTCTGAGCCTCAGGTCCCCGGGTGGGCCCCGAGGGGCTGGCGCAGTATGCCTGGTTGTGGGAGGGGGGTCCGGTCCCCGGCTCCATGAACTAATGTGTCTTTGATGGAGAGATATTTCTTCAAAAGCCATTCCTTGTACTTCCTACTCACTGGTCTTCCCTCCAGGAGGCAGTTAGTAAGATTAATGAGAATTTCAATGAGTTAGACTGGTAGAAAAAGGCCCCCAGTTGACTCACTACATCTGCACAGAGTTCAAATTGAAGTACCTGATTAAACCAACACATCTGGATTTTTAAGTTATTTAAGATTGCTCTTATCTCTATTAGTTGTCATTATGATAACAGCAACAATAACTAAGTAGTATAGTCTCTTCAGTATGTAATTCTGATAATGTCTGGTTTTATGTAGAAATGGCTTAATATGCCCACTACTAAAATTTTTATTTTCTCTTATTCAAAAAGAAAAGTTTATGTTTGATCAGAGATTTCCATCTTACTAGGATCTAGTTGTTGAAGAACTTCACATTCACCATATTTGTTTCTCCTTCACGTCATGCACACCAAATGATTTGTCCTGAGTTTAAGTTTTCCTAATGTACCTACCAACCACAGCTGCGTCTTGATGTTAGATTTCTCCCCCACAGCAGTCAGATTTTTCCATGCACACTTCTGCTGGAGGTGGGGTGCCTATATTAGTTTTCTAGGGCTGCCATAACAAAGTGCCACAGACTGGATGGCTTACGTAACAGAATTTTATTTTCTCACCATTCTGGAGACTGTAAGTCCAAGATCAAAGTGTCGGTGCAACTGGTTTATTCTGAGGCTTCTCTCCTTGGCTTGCAGGTGCCCCTTCTCCCTGTGTCCTCACATGGTCTTTGCTCTCCGTGTGTCTGAATCCTAATCTCCTCTTCTTATAAGGACACCAGTCATATCGGAATTGGGCTCACTCTAATGACCTCATTTCAATTGAAAGACCCTATCTCCAAATCTAGTCACATTGTGGGGTACTGGGTGTTCCCAAATCTAGTCACATTGTGGGGTACTGGGTGTTCAACATATGAATGGCATGGAGCACAATTTAGCCCATAATAGTGCCAGAGGCAGCATGGGGGGTGGGGATAGGGTGGGAATATTTTGGGGATGCTCACTGTATTTGAGGCATTTTACACACATTATTTCACCGTCACAAAGTCTTATGACGTAGGAGTTATTTCTGATTTACGGATGAGGAAACTGAAACACAGAGTCAGGCAGTTAGGAGGTAGTTGAGTCAACATGAAAAC
>NW_007726968.1:352800-353718 GCF_000696425.1 Galeopterus variegatus
CGGGGATGGGGTGGGAATATTTTGGGGATGCTCACTGTATTTGAGGCATTTTACACACATTATTTCACTGTCACAAAGTCTTGTGACGTAGGAGTTATTTCTGATTTATGGATGAGGAAACTGAAACACAGAGTCAGGCAGTTAGGAGGTAGTTGAGTCAACATGAAAACCCGGGTCTGCCTGGCAACAAAGTCCCTGTTTTGTCCTCCATGTCATATTATTAATCTGTGTTTTATGTCCAAACTCTTTACTCCTCTGAGTCTTGCCCCCTTTGACCCCTTCCACTGAGTGACTTGTATTTGGGGTGCCATTACCCACTTCCCAACCCAAACCATCAATCAATGGATTTGGAGAAATAAAGATAGCCTGACATTAGAACAGGTAATGGGCCCTTGTCCTAGAGTAACCCTGAGACTCAGCCCTTTCTTATAACCTCTAGGGCAGCACACGTGCTATAATTTGAGCAGGGCATTTGCCTGGGCAGTTCCTCTCAATGTACCTTCCCAGTTTGGGATGCTCTAGGCATCACTTAAAGCAAATCAATCCTCAGGAGTCTGGTACCATGTTCTGGGACACTTGCTGGGGGGATGCCTGTTATCCTGAGGCACAGTGTCCTAGGAATTTCTCTCCTGAATTAGGCACATTCCCTCAACTAGGACTTGTGGCAAAATAGTCCTTTAGCACAGGCCTAGCAATTGCTAAAAACATTGATGAAATTTCTACATTGCTTCTTTCGAATGCTACAAATAGGACCAGTCTTGAAGCTGGGCAGAGGAGACAGCTGCCCAGGGGATGATCTCAGGACACCCAGGAAAATGTCCTTGTTTAGAGAGCTTAGTATCCCACTGGATGTCACTTTTGTGTTTTGTGGGGTTCAGTTTTCCTAGATTTTCCACTCTTGTGAGATCAGTTATTTTT
>NW_007726968.1:355382-458333 GCF_000696425.1 Galeopterus variegatus
TTTGTGTTTCTCTCCTATCTCTCCTATTAGATCAAACAGGACAATTTCCTGGTGTTTGTGCACTTTCCAGGACCCAGGGCAGTGCTCTGCATGTAATATGTTGCCCAGAAATATTTGTTGAATAAATAAATGACTAAGTGCATGCTGCCTAAAACAAATATTTACATCTGTTACAAACTAGTTGCAAAAGAAAAACATCTGTTACAAACTAGTTGCAAAAGAAAATACAACACATTTAATGGGTTTAAGAATTTGTAAGTTTAGCATAAGAGGAAATGTATATTTCTTACAAATGTGCATAGATGGCCATTATTCTTATTAATCACACTTCTCTGTCCAGGGGTGGATTTATCTGTTGCTCTTGGACATTGGTTTGTGATAGAGAATATAATTGACTCTGAAGATGTCTATGGGAACGCCTAATATGGTCATCATTCTATTGTAGCAAAAGAAGTTTCTTAATTTACAGGTAAGGCAATCAAGGCCTGGGAAATTATATTTGTTCAAGGTTAAAAAGCAGGGTAATGGCAGATATTTATATTTGCTATAGATATCAAATAAGGATTTTTTAAAAAACATATTTGTGAGCTGTATTTTTTTTTTCCTCTGTGCTTGAAATTAACTTTCAGAAAAGAATTCAGGACCGGCCCGGTGGCACACTGCTACAGTGCACCGCTTGGGAGCGCGGTGGCGCTCCCGCCGAGNTTTGTGTTTTGTGGGGTTCAGTTTTCCTAGATTTTCCACTCTTGTGAGATCAGTTATTTTTGTATTATTGGGAATTTAACTCATATTCTATTTACAGCTCTCAGACTAAATGCCAAGCAATTGCGTCCTCAGCAACTCCCCATTTGCAAATGAGTTAGGTTGACTTGCAAAGGGTTCAAACCTACTTCAATCATTTGATTAATACCAATGCTGACACAAAAGCCAAAAGAGAGTCACTGGACTTCAGTCTCCAACTCTGCCAGGCAAAAACACACGTATCATTTCACATATCTATTTATGCCGGTCTTCCTCCAAGGCTGATATGCTTCCATTTAAGGAGACCTGCTCAGTATTTGCACTACACAGTAAATATTAATCAACAGAAGCTTGGGTATTTGCCACTACACAGAATAAATTATAAATATGGACAAAAATTCTTAGAATTAGAAGAGAGTTTAGAGATCATTTATTTCGACCTGCTGATTTTGTAGCTGAGAAAACTCTAGTAAAATTAAGAGATTCATCCAAGGCTTCACAATTAGTTAGTGGCAGAAGTAGGCACTAACCCCAAGTCCTGGCTTCTCACAACAACAATATTTACTACTATATTTTGTGAATACTTAATAAGTTCATAAATGTGCTTGTTATAAATTGTCTCTATGTGCTTTCAATATGGACTTTAAAACAACATTGTTTTTTAAGACTAGAAATAAGTCAGAAGAAAGCTATGTCTTAGTCTTCAAAGACACTCAAGTAAGTTATAACTTATACCAGTTTTAAAAAGATGAAATGTGATATTTAAAATGGCATACTAAAATATCATCTATTTCCTAAATTTTATTTCAATTTACAATAAATATTTTTAAACCTCTGTGTGTAGTTCCTGTCCTTCTATGATGTAGCTCTGAGTCCAAACTAACAGCTGAAAAGAAAATACCAGGCAGTAAGATGCAGTGCCAAAATCAGGGTCATTTACAGAAAACGCCCTGAAACATTCTGAAAAACACTGTCAAGGATTATGGACCTAAAGTTAAATCTGTTTTGGTTCACACTGACACAAATTATGTTGCTGTTCTTCTGCCAGGTTGATCTAACCTTCAGACTGCCATTAGCTTAGCCTCACTTTGTGAAGAATGTCCTAGCACCAAAGGGGGCTAAGAATTGATATGGATTATTGAGGTCAGGGAAGGAGGATAGAACAAAGGGTCAGGTATTTTTCATGATGGTGTAGATTTTTTAAAAGTAAAAAATAAAAGGCTGTTTACATTGTCATTACAGGCAATTACCATAAAAAATGCTTATCAATTGGGAAAAAGTGAGTCTTACAGAATAAAAGAATACAAATTTTGAGTGACCAAATAGTGAATAAACAAGACTTTTCTACATGTGTATATGGAAAACAATAATTTAATTTTTTTTAGCCAAACTTTTAAATAAAAGATGATTGAAACACACAAACAGCAGCCTTTATTTAGTTAGGTGGTGAAACCCAAGTAAGGTTCTGGTTTTAAAACCTCAAACCCCAGCTTTTTTCATCCGTAGAATTTTCATCACAGTTGACCGACTTTTCTTTCCTGTCACACTGCAGTGGGCTAGTGGCTCTATTCTTTCCAGTTGATCTGCTCATTTTCATGCCTCTGATCTTCCTTCAAGTGATGTGCCTCCATCCCTGGGATACTGGACAAAGCCTATTCATCCTTCTAGCTCAAATGCTATGTCCATTGGAAAAGTTACCCTACTCCTCCATGTTAGAATTACATACTCTCTTCATTGCATTTTAACTGATTTCTTCCACTTATGGCTGGCTTTTATCAAGAGTCCAAATCCCCAACATTATAGGACCCTCATCAGCTCATACTGTTCTGAAGTTGGTCATTGTCACAGGGCTCCCTCTTTCATGACCATTGCTCTCAATTGCTCCCTGCCTTTTCCTTTTCTTCCTCCCCAAATCTTTGCACGGTATGCTCTGAAATCCATACTGCAGTAACTTTAAAAATGTGTTAATCACAAACCAACAAAACAAATTCTGTTCTTTTTCTCAATTCAGAAACACATAGGATATATAAAAGTTTTGTAAAACAATATTTAACGTATTCTGCTGTCTTCAATTTTCCTTTAAAAAAATAGTACTGGTTGTGGGACAATTGCCAATCCACATGCAAAAAAATGAAGTTATATCCTTACCTCATATCACATGCAACATTTAACTGAAAATGAATCATAGAGCTAAATGTAAGAGCTAAAATTATAAAACTTTTTGAAGAAAACATAGGAGAAAATGTTTGTGACCTTGAGTTGAGCAAAGAGTTCTTAGATAAAATTCCAAGAACAAAACTCGTAAAAGAAAAATTGATAAATTGGATTCTATCAAAATTAAAAGTTTCTGTGCTTCAAAAGACAAACCTTGAGTTGAGCAAAGAGCTCTTAGATAAAATACCAAGAACAAAACTCATAAAAGAAAAATTGATAAATTGGATTCTATCAAAATTAAAAGTTTCTGTGCTTCAAAAGACACCATTAAGAAAACAAAAAGACATGCCACAGACTGGAAGAAAATATTTGCTAGTCATATATCTGATAAAAAATATATCAAGAACTCTCATAATTCACTAAGAAGATAACCCAATTACAAAGATTTGAAGATATATGAATGGTCAATAAGCACATGAAAATGTGCTTGGCCATGCCAGTCATGAGGAAAACCAGAACCACTATACACCCACTGGAAGAGCTATAATCAGAAAGACACACAGTACCCATTGGAGGGTGTAGAGTAACTGAAACACCCATAAATTGCTGGTGGGAATGTAAAATGGTACAGCCAGTTTGAAAAATAATTTAGCAGTTTCTTAAAAAGTTAGATATAAACTTTCCATATGACACAGCAATTCTACTCCTAGGGATATATCCAAGAGAAATGAAGACATACTCATATGTCTACCCAAAGACTTATACACAAATATTTAGAGTGGCATTATTAATATTAGCCCCGAACTGGAAACAATCCAAATGTCCATCAATTGGTGTCTGGATTGGACTATTCAGCAATAAAAGGACATTATTGTTGCATGCTCAGTGTGGATGAACCTCAAAAACATCACACTCAGTGAAAAAAGCCAGACACGAAAGATACATATTATAGGATTCCATTTATGTAAAATGTCCAGAAAAGGCAAATTTAAGAAAACAGAAAGCAGATCAGTGACTCCCTAGGGCTGAGGAAATCATAAGCACGAGGAAACTTTTTTGAGGTGTTGAAAATGTTCTAATATTAGATTATGGTAATGTTTTAGAACTAAATTTACCAAAAATCACTGAATTATATACTTAGAATGAATGAATGTTATGGTATATGAATTATACCTCAACAAAGCTGCTTAAAAAATTAAAAGTAGTGTTGGTCAAAACCCACTACATCAATTTCTTGACCCACTAGTGAGTCATGATCCATTGTGGAAAACACTCCCCTAGATCCTTAACCTTCTCACCAAAAGTTCTCTCCACTTCCCTCCTTAACTGGAACCAGGACACCAGTTCTATTCCCCAATGCTATGTCCAGATCTCCTGCAAACATGGGCTTACACACCTTCTTCTGCAAAGTCTCTGCCATAGGGTTTTCCCCTCCTCTACCCCTTCCTTTCATCTAATCAATGGCCAAGTTCTCCAATAGCACTTCCTCAAACCTGTTGACTTCTCTCCATTTCTATTCCTCTGCCTTAGTTCAGGCCTATCATCTCTTACCTTGATTACTGAAACAACTACTATGGTTGCTTTGATTCTAATCTTGCTACTTTACAACAGACAGGCCCTTCTAAAGCACAATCTTGTCATGCTAGTTCTTGTTTAAACATTTTAACGACTTCCAGTGCCCACAGGATGAAATATCAACTCCTTAACAAGGCAAATAGAGTGATGGCTGATGGCTGACAATAGATAACTGATAAAATTTGAAAGATAGAATGAATGTGTCTCATGTCATTGTTTTTTTTTTTTTTTTACTTTTAATATAACTATTTGTATGTATGCCTGCCTCCCCTACAATTAAACTCCTCTAGGACAAGAACGTGTGTGTTTATACTCATTTGTCTTCCCTAGCCCCCAACACTGTACTCCACACGGTAGGAATCGGATATGCATTTGTAAGTGAATGAATGGAAGAAGACTTGTCAAAGAGCTGTGTGAAGACCCAAGAGGTGCTGGCTCCCAAGGAAGTTCTTGGCTTTGGTTTAACCAGGAAAGCAAACAAGAGGCTCCTGGTACAATATGAAAACTCACCAAATGTTCTACATTCCTGAAATCTGCCTGGGGACTCATCATTCAGGCACTGTTTTGACTTAAGAGAGTTGAATAGCTCTGTTCTGGACTCCATTCAGCCGCCTCCTGCCAGGCACTCCTAGAATCTTCCAGAGAGCAGGAAGAACACATTTAGCTCTTATGTTGAACATGGAGATTTGAAGGATACTATCCACATGTGTGGCAATAGTTTATATCTCAAATGTCACTAGAGAGGTTTAGTCCATCTCATATTATCAAGCCTGGTGAAGTGACAAATTTGCTGTGTGGTAAGTCGTAAAGGAATGTGTCTCATTGTCCTGTCCTTTCTACCAACTTGAAAATAAACTCTGTCAAAGTACATCTTTTTGGTTCACTGCTAAAACAGAGGTGGGCACCTTCATGAATTACTTGGCTGCCTGTGTCTAAAAAGGTCATTTTCATTTGATTCTAAAAGTTTGGCTGAGGCATTTTTTGAAAGAAGAGTCGGATAACTATTTTTTATCCAAAGCATTTACCGAAAAGAAAAAATTACCATTACATCCAGCCAAATTAAGGCTGTCTTCTGTTAGGAAAGACTAGAATTCTTATAAAAAAACATTATATGTGACCATTTTGACTCTTATCTTGGCCTTCAAAATAGTAAATTTAATTAGATGATGTTCTTCAGAAAGAAAAAGAGTAAAATAAAATAGCCCGGATTTAGGAGAATAAAAATCTTCATTGAACTGACTTCTCAGAAATAATTATTTTTAAATGTTAAGTTACTTTTAGGTTATATTTTATAATGGTCATAAGATATTTTCACAGCTAATTTTTCCTGTATACTCTCTTCTTGCCCTCTCCTTGTTTTGCTTATGTTGTTGCCTTAATCTGGAAGACCATTCTCTCTCCCAAGGTGCCCAGTTTAAGTGCCATCCCTCTAGGAGGCCTGCCCCAAACACTCAGACTCTTCTGAATACTTCATGTGAGCAGACTGTCAAAGGTGGGTGGGGACTAGGGTGAGGTGAGCACATTAAAATCTTAGATGTAATTTGAAAAGGATATTAGGATATATTTTAAAATAAAAGAAAAGTTATTATTATTTGTTGGTAGGGATAAACAAAAGATATAATCTTCTCCAGGCAGTGAAAGGCAGCCTCTCTTGTACCACACCCTTCATCATAGCACAATCTCTAGATGTTAAGCTTTTTTTAAACTGAGAAAAACCAGTGTGGTTTTTCTACATCACACTGTGCACTTAACATGTAAAACTCAACATGTGCAAAGTTCATAACAGTTTAGAAAGAGCTCATGCATGTTTCTCAGTTGGTTCTTAATACAGCCTTGTAGGTGGGATTAGTATTACATTTCCATCTTAGATAAGATAGCTGAGTGTCAGAGATGTTCATCTCTGTAATTATATTTATCTAGTAAGGAGGAGACCCAGCCTGGGGTCTATATTTACTTTGCTTTCTTTTGCACCATGCTATGATCTCTAATTTTTCACATGGGTTATCTCCAAATTTCTTGAGAATCCTTTCCCTGAACCTCCTCATTGCGTTTAGTACAATTATGCGTGGATAGATGGATGGATTTACAGTACTATGAAGAAATATTTAACATATAGCTATTACCGGATTGAAATTGGAGGGATAAATATGTTTACTTCCCTGACACCCTGTTAATACTTTTTTAAATCAAGAAATCCAAGAAACCTTAGAGCTATTTAGATATTAATCATGATTATTCATTTGACACAGCTGGAAAGACTCAGGAGCCAAGGATTTTGATCAAGGTTACAACTAAATCATAGAGACAAGAATAGTTGCTGTGATTTCTTTTCTGTTCATAGGAATTATTTCTCTTCTCAATACACATTTGTGCACGCTTACTGTATTTTAAACAGACTTCTGGAATGAAAAGTAACATGGTCTTTGATAAAGATATTTTAAAAATCAGTAAACTAGTCACCAGCTATTGTTTTTCATTTAAATATAGACTTTTTTCTCAGTCTTTAATGATGGGACAAAGTAATTGGGCTCAGAGGGCCTGTATTCAATAGAATTATTTGACGTTTTCATATGGGACAGGGGAGTATCTGTGCGATCTAGCTATGGCCCCACGTGAATTTAGAAACATAGCTGAGATTCATGTGGTGTCTTTCAGTTCAGATCACTATTTGACTGACATCGAAGTAAGTTTTACAAGTTAATCAAAGCTGATTGTTCCTGAGGCTAGGAAAACTGAGTCTCCTGTCAGCTCTCACTAATGAAGAGAAAATAAACAATGCTTGCAGTTAACGATTGGCACTTGAACTACATTGCTGTGGGAAAATAGCATAACTTTCCAAGGTCTCTCCAAATGCGTAAGGACACAATATATGTTTGTTCGAAGTTTGGAACTAAGTAAATTTTAAGATTTACGAAAGTAAAATTTCCAAATTGATTTTTTTCAATAAATTTCCAGCTCCATGAAGAAACTCTACTATGTGCCAGGTGCTCTCAAGTGCATTATTTTATTTTCATTTAATTATTACAGTAATCTCGGGCTCTTAACTCAACACTACACTGTTTCCAATTACCAATGACTGGCAAAAAAAAAAATACAGGCATATTTAAAAAAATAAAAACATCCGGGAAGCCTCAGTAAAGTTTTTTAGTTATCTTATTTATAGGTGTTTTCCATGGAGGAGAAAAATCAGAACCTCATAATTTCAAGAAATACGCAAATTATCATTATCAGAATGAGTGATGCAAATAAAAATGCTGTCCAAATAAATTATTTTGCCCTGGAAGGGAAATTTATATTTATTGAATTCTCTACATTTATTTTATACTAATTATTTCAGAGCTGGATGAATTATAGGAATTACATGATAATTATTTTGAACTCAGGCAAAGAAACTTACACAAATTCCCTAGTGTTACAACCCTGTCCTTTTTCTCTCTAAATATTTTAAAGACAGTATTAATGTTTAAGAAGGGTTTTCAAATATCATATTCAGGGCCGGCCCAGCGGCGGCGCTCCCATGTGGAGACCAGTTCCCGCTCACTGGCTGAGCGCGGTGCGGGTGCAACAACGAGGGTTGCGATCCCATTACTGGTCAGTAAAAAAGACAAAAAAAAAAAAATCATATTTAAATACTTTTTCCCAGGGCTGGCCCATGGCTAACTTGGGAGAGTGTGATGCTGACAACACCAAGTCAAGGGTTAAGATCCTCTTACTGGTCATCTTTTATAAAAAAAAATAAATACTTTTTCCCCAAGGTCTACATCATGCTTTTACTAATTAACCAATCTGATGGCTTCTGGCCAAAATAAACTCTTCAGCAATATTGCATTCACGCGTTTATGATGTAGTTATTTAAACACTTGATTTCCAGGAAATGAAGTTTTAAAACATGTTTAGGTAAATACTTTTTAGCATTATCCAAATGTCTCAGTTAACTTGATTTACAAAATTATTAGCAATTTCTGTGTCAAAGCAAACATTCATTTCTGCGGAAGGCTATTGCACCAACCTCTTAAGAATAACTCTTACTGTGGGTCATCCCAATCTTTAAAATTGACCTAAGTAATTAATATACAACTATTTCCCAGGGACACAGCATGAGCTGCAGGTTTATGTTAGTTAGACAGCTTATGTGTTTTTGAGTAATGAATTGGCAGTTTTATTTCCATTATGCTATCTTCACCAATAGTACCAACACCACATCTCCTGTAAGCAAAAAAAGAATGCTTTAGGCCCTTTGAGTTAAATATTAAAGAAAAAACAAGTGTGAAAGTATACTGACCAAATAGCCAAGTTTTTAAAGGTGAGATTCAATAAATCAAGTATAGTTCATCTCTCTGCCGATGTGGCAAACTTTTCTATGTCACCACTGGGTCTGAGAAGCAATTTCAGCTTCGTTAGCGATTCTAGATAAAGAACCACCAGTCAGACACGATGGACCGAATCATGAGTATTCTATGCTCTCTGAAGTCTTCGGCTGGGCCTGGAAGTAATGTAATGTGTAATGGCTCGGAGGCCTGGACAGCCGCACTGGGAAAGCAACAGCCAAGACTGATTATGTCGATAACGACAACAAATGAAGTTCAACTTCCAATGGCAATGCTGAAGGGCTACGATCATATTTGCCTTGAGTCTTTCAATTCATGTGCATTTGTTTATTCCATCATTTGAAAGTTCTGAACTGAGTTTCATTTTGAGAAAATCGTTTGCCAGGAGAAGAAGAGAGCCTGGGCAGAAAGGATGCCAGCTGAGCAGCAGTGGCACAAGGGGAAAGCCATTACGAAGAACTCATACGTGTTTTTTTTGTCTCTTCTATCTTCATGAAAATTATAGGACAGAAACAAATGCAGCTGATGTCATGCATTTTGGGCAAATCTATTAGGGATGTTATTGTTAAGTTTTTTTCTAATTATTTCAGTTCTGTTCTTGTTCCTTCTGCTTGTTTTCTTCCCAGTCATGGCCTTGGTCCAATTCACACTGATGGTGCTGTTTCCTAGGTTCCCCCAGCACCATTTCAGGGATGACCCTCACCCAGAACCCGGGTCACAATCGCCATTGTAGAACTGCTTCCCGGATGTTCACTGGGAAAAGTAATTGTATTCATCACAATAAAATTTATGAAGTGTAGGTTAAAACATAGAGAAATAGAAACTGGCCAGCCTCAAAAAAAAAAAAAAAAAAAAAAAAATATATATATATATATATATATATATGTATAATAAAAAACAGACAGACAAATAGAGATTCCAAACACATACTTTAATAGAGATCCTACATGTGTAAATATGTATCTTCTGATGTTGTATATATCATTCATGAGAATTTAGGCAGACTTTTTTGTTTCTTGAATTCTTGATCTACGTACCATTGCCTAGCACCACAGAGCCACCAAAAGATTAATTATAAAAATACCGAGACCCCTGCATAGCCAGATGCTTCATTTTCTTCTGAATAGGATTAAAAATGCAACAGATTTATTATAAGGCATAAGGTAGTCTACTAGCATAAGTCATGGCCATGGGCTTTCACTCCTTTCTCCAAACCCTTGTTAATTGCTACATAGACATGTGCTCTAGAAAAATGGGACGTGTCAGCTGGGCAATGACCTCTGCTCCTTCTAATGGTCCTTGGCAGCAGAAAAGTGAGGAAACTCAGCTCTTTGAAGAGTCCCTAAAAGCCCACAGACTGAAAGTCGCAGAATTGTTGTATCCCTCAAGTAACTTCAATCTGGAGATAGAGCAGGTGAAGAACTCTGAGCATTTTCTTGCCACTCTCTGGAACCCAGGAAGAGCTCAGCAGGTACTAGATACCACCAGCTATGCCCCAGACCAGCAGCGGGCAGTAAGGCAGAATCTGCTCCAAAGAAAAGAATAGGTCACACCAGAGGCTGGGACCGATCCGGAGAGGAGTGCACTGGTCGTTCTGGATTTGGGGCTGTGGGAGGCAGTAAAACAAGTTTTAGAGGCAGATTGACTCAAATTCTGATTCACTGCTTGATAGCTGGGTGACATGACCTTGAGCAAGTAACTTCTTGATATTTTCATTTATAAAATGAAACTATTTATACCTTCTTTGTAGAGTTTTTAACTCATATGAAAACATTTTTGGTGCAACCCAGTATTGCTTCTTACAACTATATGACCTTGGGCAAGATATTAAACTCTGTGTCTCCATCTGCTCATCTATAATATGACAATAATCATAGTACCTGTCTTATAGGGGTCTTGTGACAATTAAATGAGATAATACATATTATGTGTTTAGAATTGTTCCTGGTATATATTATCAGCTATTTTTAGTAATAGCAATAAATGTTAGCTATTAACATGAGTAAGCAATCAATAGATTGAAGTTATAATCATCATTAGCGTCATCATTATCCTCACTCAGAGACTATAAGTGAGTTAGAGAAGCATTCATTATAGAATTTTCCAAGGTCACCAGACCTGCTCATTGCAGAATGTAAAGCTGATCTTCCTTCCTCTTAACCAACTTCCTTCAGTCATAATGTGATCCAAGTGTTTGTAAATACAAATCTCTAGGTTAGGCCATCGGGTGCAGTTCTGAGACTTCTTTGTGCTTAAACGTAAGTCAAGAAATGCAAAACAAGTCCCCAGAAGCTACCAGGGCGTTTCCAGCACCAAGAAGTGCTTGCACGAAGATTGCATTTATACAAATGCTGACACATACCCTCGTGCACAGACACTCACAAGCAACTTGGCCAGAGGGCTTCAATTTCCTTGGGCTTTGGCAGTTTGAAGTAGCCAGATTCCAATAAGGCTGTCTAGGTAGTGCATAGGATGCTTGCCATATCATTTAAAGATCAAAGAGTTAGAGGACCTTAGAGATAAAATAGATATCTTGTTGGTCATCTGATTCAGCTTCCCACCCTGTAAGAGGCTCTCCATCTGCAGGAATTCCCGTTCAGTCCCTCTCTTTGGGGAGAGCTTGCTCAGTGCCTGGGCCATTGTCGGACAACTGAAGTCATCATAAAGGCTTTTTACATATTGAACTAAAACCAGCTTCCCAGAATCATCCACCCAATGACCTTATTTCTGTCCTGTGAGTATTAGAAACCAAGTCAGTCCCCCTTCTCCATGAGGACTCTTCTCTCTTCACAAGCTGTAAAGCTGGTCTTACCTTTCCCCTTCATTCTCTCGCCTCCAGCTCTTCTAACCAGTCCTCATCCAGTTTTCCCAATTCTTCCTGTGAACAGCATATGGGAATGTTACCTCCGGGGTGAACGTCCCTGTGCTTGCCTGTCCGGTATCCTTTTCCCTCTGCTTCTATTTGTTGGATTCCTCTTTCATATGGGAACCTACCTCATGTGGCTTAGATAGAAGTAATCCTACCGACTGCCACTATGCCCTCCAAACCAGGAGTGGGCACATGACCCAGGTATGGCCACTTGTCTAAGAATAAATAGAACACACAGGAAACGAAAGTCGAGAGACTGAGAGAACCAGAATCCTGCCTACATTGAACACTTGGCTCCAGCTATGCCTGAAGTAGGTTGATGTCCAGAATGTGTAAGTATGACATCCAGTGCATGTCCTTTTCTATTTTTGAGTTTTATTTATCTCACTTTCAAATTAAAACAAAATCGATTAGCATACCTTTTTTGCCTATGTTGTGGTAAGAGAGCAGAACAAGGCATAGAATCCAAATCTTTTCCCCTTATCCAATTCCTGGTAGCTCCATAGTTCCCCTGAGCTTACGTCCCCTAAGAAATTGTAGTTATCAGTTGTCTTGGTTTGGGATCCCCTGGTTGCATGAAGAGAAATTCACATAATGAGCACAAATAGTAAGAATATTCATTGAAGGGATACAACAGTGCAGTCATCCATAAAGGCTTTCTACCTTTTAAGTTGCATCTGATTTATTTTGATGCATTGTCTCAACATATTGAGATCACTATAAATCTTGATTCCATCCTCTTTTGAATTAGTTGCTGCTGGCAGGTGGGTGTATTCTGCATGCATTTATGATTATGGCTTCAATGGCTTTATTTAAACCACTAATACAAATGCTGAATTAAACAAGGCCTCAGAGCCCTGTGGTCTAAAAAATCTATTCAGGTTAACCTGACCATTCATTAGTATCCTTTGGGTCTATTTAGCCAGGCAGCTGCGAAACTACCTAGCATTTCTCTAACCCATCTCATGTTTCACAGATGGTTTCTAATCCATAAACCTATCTCAAAGGAGACTTTGAAAAATACGTTTCTTAAAAAAGAAAAGCAATAACCCACTGCACCTGGCATCCACTACCCCTCTCTACTTTCCTGTACTAACTTCTACTACAGAACATGTCATTCTGAATTGTCACTGTCTATCTTTCCCACGAAACTACGAGTTCCTGGAGGTGGCTCAGCTCAGCAGCTGTAGTAGGGTACTGATGTTGTGGTCTGTAGCTGTCACTACATTTTTACTGAATCAAAGAAAAAAAGGTGCAAAATAAATAAATAAAACATAGAATAAACCCAATAGTTCTTTAAGGAATTACATCTTAAATGTTTTACTTTATCTCACGTATTCATGTTTGAGAGAAAAAAGTTAATTAGAACAAAGGAAAGATATTGTGGATACTGGGGAGAAAGAGAGATGGAGATTTTGCAATAGTGCAGAAGGGGTTAGCTTGGCCCTTTAAAAGAATTTATAAGATGATGGCATTGGTTTTTGTTACATCAGTACTTAGTTCTTCTCTAAAACAGGGTGTCCTTAGTACTATGATGCTTAGGAGCTATGATTAGGGAATTGGAGAGTAAGAAATAGATTACGTAAAAAAGGGGAAAAAGAGAAAATTAAAAGAGACAGGCTGGGATGGAACAAAATGAACTACAGAGTTGCAAAGACAGAGGAAAACTGGAAACAAAAAGCACAAAACCTGCCTCATTCCCAGTAGGTGGATCCAATCGTCTTCCCAGGCCACTGGCCCAGGCTGCGGAAGAGTATGATTTGGTTGCTGCAGGGTGGCCTCAAGAGAGAGAGAAGGTGAGCTGTTGGCATAAGTAGGACCTCCCACTGTTTGCATTTCATAACCTGTGGAGTTAAATGTAGTTAAGATGAATGGAAATATATGGTCATATGGTGGGAGTAAGTCCACCAGCAAACTATTGTGCCACTCATTTGTGCCAAGGATTTTTTTCAAAATATCTGTTTTGATTTCCACGATAACTCTGAGAAATAATACTACCACTGTCCTTTTTTTTTTTTTTTTTTTTTTTAGAAAAGATAACTAAGGCTTGGAGATATTAAATAATTGCCTTAAGTCAATGCTTAATTTGTGATGTGGACAGAATGTGATTCCAGGCCATCCTTGCCATGGCTCACATGGTTAGCCCTGGGCTCTGGAATTTCAGGATTTACAGCTCACCAGGGACTAACAGGTTAAATGTGTTTATCATTACCTCTAGACACTTATATTCTTTTTTTTTTTTTAAACCATGACATGGAACTGTATTTTATCACTCACTGTTTTTGCAATAAGTTTTTAATAAACTTCAAGGGTTTGGTTCTCACGTTAAAGCAAGGAATAAACCTCTCTGTAACTGGAGGTGATATTCATCACTCTGAGTTCGAAGGATATTTACTTGCCCATGTGTGGAAGGGTAATGTAGCTGCCTGCAGGGAACCCCTGATCACAGACATGGGGAAGAGATGGTAAAAAGGGTCTGGTTGAAACAAATGGAACATCTGGCAGAAGAAATTAGATTTTCTACTTTGGTTTTTCCCTCTCTCAAGAGCCATTGCATAACCTCTGATGACCAGTTATGATCCTTGGAAGCAAGGCCAAGTTCTTGGTCATACTGTCAATATTTCTTCTGTACTATCATTTTTATTGTGAAAACCATCATGAGTTGCCTTAAGTCAATGCTTAATTTGTGATGTGGACAGAATGTGATTCCAGGCCATCCTTGCCATGGCTCACATGGTTAGCCCTGGGCTCTGGAATTTCAGGATTTACAGCTCACCAGGGACTAACAGGTTAAATGTGTTTATCATTACCTCTAGACACTTATATTCTTTTTTTTTTTTTAAACCATGACATGGAACTGTATTTTATCACTCACTGTTTTTGCAATAAGTTTTTAATAAACTTCAAGGGTTTGGTTCTCACGTTAAAGCAAGGAATAAACCTCTCTGTAACTGGAGGTGATATTCATCACTCTGAGTTCGAAGGATATTTACTTGCCCATGTGTGGAAGGGTAATGTAGCTGCCTGCAGGGAACCCCTGATCACAGACATGGGGAAGAGATGGTAAAAAGGGTCTGGTTGAAACAAATGGAACATCTGGCAGAAGAAATTAGATTTTCTACTTTGGTTTTTCCCTCTCTCAAGAGCCATTGCATAACCTCTGATGACCAGTTATGATCCTTGGAAGCAAGGCCAAGTTCTTGGTCATACTGTCAATATTTCTTCTGTACTATCATTTTTATTGTGAAAACCATCATGAGGCAAAAATAAATAAGTAACTAAATAAATAAATAAATGAACAAACAAATAAGTTTTAAAAAATCACTTTTCCCAGAAAGTTTGCAAAGCAAAAATAAATAAGTAACTAAATAAATAAATGAACAAACAAATAAGTTTTAAAAAATCACTTTTCCCAGAAAGTTTGCAACTTGTAATATTTATTGAGGCTATTAATGGACTCTATAACTGGATGTTACATCATTTTTTAAATAATTAATCAAACATGAAATGAATCTATTACTGTGGATAATTATTTAATGAAATCCGTTAGCAAAAGTCCTAGAAGCAGAAAGCAGGCACTTTAACTCAAAGCATGTGACTTTCCCATGGAAACAACTTTATAAACAAGGTGGTTGCTAAAAAGCAACACTTTTCACAGTAATAAAGCAGCACATCTGCTTCTAAGTGCCATTTCTCTCCTCCTCCTCTTTTAGGTTCTCATTTTCCCCCTCACTGCTTCAGGACTTTTCAAACCACTGCTTCAAAAACTTACTAGCTTTAGAGTTGTGTGATGAGTTCTGATTCTGAGTATCTTGAGATATTAGAACTATCTCTTGAAATTTTCCCATCCTAAGAACTGGGAAAGAGTTGGTTGATTCTAAGCATTGGAGGAATTCAGGTGGTTCTTCAACTGCCCTGGGAGATGGTTTAAAGTTTCCTTTCATTAGATCCCAGAGACAAATCAAGGGAGTCCCAAATCAACCTGGTCTTTTTGATTCAGTGTGGGATGGGCCTATTGGTATCACTGTCAACCAAAAGCCCGTAGGGAAGGGCAGCCCCTCAGATCTGGGAAGCAAGGTCAAGACTGAAGGTTCCCTAGGTTTAGAGCTGGCCTACATTAACTGCTTGCTTATAAGCTTCTTTCTTTACTTGTTTTTCTTATTCTGTTTTGTTCACTGGAGATGTGTGGGAGTCAGAAGTGGCA
Organism: Galeopterus variegatus; assembly: GCF_000696425.1. NCBI lineage: Eukaryota > Metazoa > Chordata > Mammalia > Dermoptera > Cynocephalidae > Galeopterus > Galeopterus variegatus. The sequence goes on from NW_007726968.1 coordinate 371,254, forward strand.
TGACATGCAAGAACCTGTAGAGAAAAGGGACAATGAGCTATGGGAATAAAACAGCTAAAAATAAGATGAGTGTGACACTCGATGGCAAAAGGAGAGGGGACATCTGCTCAAGTCGATACGGGAGAAAGAAGATTCGATCCAGACTGCAGAAACCTTGTGAACAAGAAGAAAGCTCATGAATACAAGAAATAATACAAGCCGTAGCCATATCTGGCACATGGAAAGGAGCCATAGCAGGTTCCCAATAGTAGAGTGGGCATAAAGCTGGCCATAAAGTGGCTTCATTCACTCGCTGCATCAGCAACCCAGTGAGGGCCGTGAATGGTAACCAAGTGTCTGTTCCAGTCAGAGCTCACTGGATTGCCAAGAAATAGAAACCCACTGAAGCCAGCTCAACTACAGAGGTTGCTTGCCTATAAGCTTCTTTCTTTACTTGTTTTTCTTATTCTGTTTTGTTCACTGGAGATGTGTGGGTGTCAGAAGTGGCATGACATGCAAGAACCTGTAGAGAAAAGGGACAATGAGTTATGGGAATAAAACAGCTAAAAATAAGATGAGTGTGACACTCGATGGCAAAAGGAGAGGGGACATCTGCTCAAGCCGATACGGGAGAAAGAAGATTCGATCCAGACTGCAGAAACCTTGTGAACAAGAAGAAAGCTCATGAATACAAGAAATAAGACAAGCCATAGCCATATCTGGCACATGGAAAGGAGCCATAGCAGGTTCCCAATAGTAGAGTAGGCATAAAGCTGGCCATAAAGTGGCTTCATTCACTCGCTGCATCAGCAACCCAGTGAGGGCCGTGAATGGTAACCAAGTGGCTCTTCCAGTCAGAGCTCACTGGATTGCCAAGAAATAGAAACCCACTGAAGCCAGCTCAACTACAGAGGAGACTTGGAAGGTCACTGAGAAGTGTCACAGAATCTAAGGTTGGTAAATGAAATATAAGCCTGCCTTCTAGGGGCTGAAAAGCCCCAGGCATAGAATTTCCATTTGCCAGTGGCGGTGCGGCCTGTGCCTCGACTGCTCTCTGCACGTCTCCTTCATTCTCCAACCTCCACAGGCTGCTTCCTCAGCTTCCTCATCAGTGTTCCGTGGTCTCAAAAATGTCCACTCTATGTCCCAGGTTTCCAGTTCTTTCCTACTTCAAAGCTCTCTTGATGGATAGAAGTCTCTGTACAAATTAGTTCAAATTTTGAGGAAAAAAAATAATCTGATTCAGATAGCTCATTGGTCCAAACCAGACCTCATAGGGCTAGCTGTCTATGCCACTGGAGTCTATCTGGGCTCAACGAGTGTGGTTTCCAATGGCCCATAGGGCTGCTCCTTCTAGAAGTTATGAGTGGGTCAGCATCATGGAACAAGGCTTATTACAGGGTAAACGTAGGTGGTGATGAGATAAATGGTAGCAGATAAATATGATGAAGAGATGAGAATAAAAGGAAAAGCATATGCATTCATTCAACAAACAATTTATTGAGATCTTGGTGCTTAGGATAAAACCTGTAAAGAACTTATGGTTTAACTAAAGTAATACATGTATTAATACTCATCTAGGTTATAATGCGATAGATGCTTTAATAAAGGTTTGAATTAACTGCCATGTGAAAACAGTGCATGGAGAATTAATTACCAGGTTTTCACAATAGATAAGTAGGGAGCATTCTTTTTTCAAAGAATTATAATATTTCAGTCTCTTAACTGTGCTGTGAAAAAATACAGAGCAGATTAGTTTCATTATGTAAATGAGAAAACTGAGTCCTACAAAAGTTAAATGAATTGATCAAGGCCATGTGGCCAGTGTGGGGTAAATTCTAGACTAGATTCCAAGCCTTGTGACTCCAAGTGCACTACTTTTTCTATGTGTTCATCTGAATAGACAGAAGGATGAGCCTGTTCCACTGTCATCAATAGCTCTAGAACTGGGACTAATTCTATGATTTTAGCCTGCCTTCCCCAAGCTTAATCTCCATCACTTTCTTTGCAAAAACTCTTGCATTCAGAGATCATACCTGCCCAAGTCTTGATAGGAAATCAATGGCATACTCAACTTGATTTGAGGAGAGTTTAATAAAGGGATCATTTACAGAGGGGTGGGCAGGGTTTAGGTGAACCAACAAAGGATGTGCAGGATCCCCCAACTGGCAACAGTAAGGATCCATCATCATCACTACCACCCCTAAGTCTGAGGGGAAATTGGGACCAGAGTTATCAGAACACAGAGAGGGTAGCAGGGAGAAGCCACCTGGTAGGAGCTGTGGCTTTCATGGGAGGATACAATCAACCCCTGCCAACTACAGCCTCACTCTTCTAGCTCTCAGAACTTTACCAGTGCCTTCCGCAGGCTGATCCCACTGGAAGTTAGAGGGCGTGGGGCTTCCTTGTTGAGATCCACAAAGGTCAGCTTCCCAAGGCAAGATTACATTAGGGAAGGGTGGAGAGTGAACTTGCAGATGCAAATGAGAAACATCAGCACAGGGAAAAGCGGGGAAATCCAGGGTGGGAGGCTAGACAGGCTCCTAATCTGTTTCGTTACACTCTCCTCTTCCATGCACACACCTCTGAAACCACACACACACATGCACACACACACACACACCATTCTCTCTCCTTTCCCCTTGCTGTTTTCTTTTGTATTTTAGAAATCTGACTTCTCAAGTTAGTGCCTTGGGTTTTTGGCCAGGAATCCAGTCCAGGCCAGTGAAGCCAACTACTTCATCTCAGTCTCTTTGTCATTGCAAGTCCTGAACTGAACTTGAGGACATATGCCATGGTGAAGGATGACTTGCAAAGGAAGCACATATATGATTCTATCATGTCCCAAACCCTGTCCTTTTCAAGACCTTCTTAGTATGGTCAGAGCAGCAGCTCTATGGGATCATTTTGAGGAAAAAAATCTTGGAGATCCAGACGGAGGTTTTCCATAAACTCTGCTTGGATGCAGCAGTGAGTCCACTGTGTACCAGCTGTGATCAATCTGCTCTCCTCTGCTCTAGGCAGAGGGCACTAAGATGGTCCTACCTGGATTGGATGTGATAGATCAGTGCATCATAGCAGCCAAAAGAATGCTGTTAGGGGAGTCAAGCTGGAAAAACTCTTCGTTTTCAGCTGGTTGTGTAACCTGGGCATCCAAAAGTTTATTGCTGTGGAGATATAATTCCCTGGTTTAATTTGCTAATGAATGAAGTTTGCCTTGATTTACACTTTTGAAAAAATGCAGAGGCATGCGAATTATATTTATAATCTTATTCAGTGATATTTTTCCTTTCAGAGCCTTGACAGGAAAGTCTATTTTATCGTAAGATAGAAAAATGATAGTTTAAAAAGAGTGGGAGGGTGCTTTGTGTATTTTATGTCATGAAGATTAATTTTACAATATCTGATGTTTTAACTAACATCTATGTGCGCATGAGAGGAAGCTGAAATATTTAGAGGACACTGAAACTATGTTTCATAAATCAGAGGTCTCAACTCAGCGGTGCACAGGTAGGATGTTTCTAGAGAATTGTTTGTGTGGCTCACTGTTGTATCTCTCTTTTGTGTATTTTATGTCATGAAGATTAATTTTACAATATCTGATGTTTTAACTAACATCTATGTGCACATGAGAGGAAGCTGAAATATTTAGAGGACACTGAAACTATGTTTCATAAATCAGAGGTCTCAACTCAACGGTGCACAGGTAGGATGTTTCTAGAGAATTGTTTGTGTGGCTCACTGTTGTATCTCTCTTTCTACCTCATGTTTGCCCATCAGAGCCCACATACTACGTCTGGCCAATGATTCCACCAGTGGAAGGCTGTTCTCCCGCAACAGTCTCCATTTTGAGCTTTGCTCAGTCACTTCTAAATACTTTTCACTTCTCCTGCCATAGACAACAAACTTGGTGGTCCTGCAATCATTTTATCCTATAGATATCACAAAGGAGTGCAGGAAAGACTCCAAGGGCATGTTAGGGTCAAGTTACAAAACCTTCCACAATAGGGCAACGTATTGCAGAAAGGGAGATTTTCAAGAGAAAGAAAGAAGCTGATTTTTTTTGGAAAAAGAATGTCTGTTTTTATCTTCCCTGCCTTGCCTTGTAACTTCTTTTTTCTTGGCTGAACTTTTAGAAAGTTGGGAGGAAGTTTTGAGTAAGTTTTGGAGTAACGAAGGGGCTCTAGTCTAATGAAATCTGGTATATGAAGTTGTCAATGTCAGGTCAGCAGAGGCAAAATCATGAAATAGGAAGTTTTCTCCTCTACCCCTCATGATGATTGATAGTTTCTCAGGACATATCCTTCTGAACGTAATTTTCCTAGCCCACAGTATTCCATGCTCACAGCATTTACATTTTAGAGCCATCAAAACAACCAACCTACTCGACTCCATTCCCCTCAGTAGCCAACCTGAGGAGGCTAGCTAGTTCTTACAGATGTGAGCAGAAAGCTAAAGAGTTAACAGGTAACTAAGTCCAGGTAATATATTTGTATTTAAACTGAAGCTTCTTGGAGATATTGCTCAAATATACAAAAACTACTCTGATGGTAATTAGCATGGGACAGGACAACTGTGTTCTGGGTGGACGAAGCCATTTGGAAGCCATCAACTCTTGTCATTTTGATCTCAATTATGTCTCTTTTGCATAGGACTGACCTTTACAGTTTTACTAACAGACTGGTTGGGGGAGCTGGGTCAAAACCTCCAGACCTTAGACTCAAATGTGGGAGAATTTTGTAGTTGTGTGGTTTTGTTTGTTTGGTCTTTCAAGCACCCAAGCCATACGCCACTCAGTAAGAGCCAAGATTAGTGGCACTGCTGCCTGATGACTAAGGCAATTAAATAAGTCTTGGTGCTGGCACAGCACCACAATAACAAATCCCATAGTGTCAAACACTTTTGCCAGATGGATTGCTCAAACCTTTGGAAGCATTCTCAAGTACACATACTTAATCACTGCAGGCCCAGTTCGTGGAAAAATGACATGGAATTTGTGTGGGTGGAAGGTTCCTCTCACTTTCTCTGGGCCATCAATCCCATTGTCAGCTGCTATAGCCACTATTATCCTAATTTCTTCTCTTGAGGGCTAGCAGTATTAAAGTATTAGAAATACGATAAATTTAAGAGACCTAGTGATCTTGGATTTTTCTAGAACAGTCCCAATTTCAAATATCCTGTCTCATTGCTTTTTAAAGTACATTCTGTACTCATCATATTGGGTCCCAATTTTTACTTTAAAAGTAAGTTACATCATTTTCTCTATTCAGCTTACTAAAGAATGTAAGTTACCTGCCCAAGAGGGAAATATATTTTGAAAAGTTAAGCCTCGCCAAAACCTAATTGAATCTAATATTCAATTTACTTACCCCAATAAATCAACAAGGCATTCAGTTTTTCTTTCAATCAATATTTGCCACATGCAGGCAACTTGATGAGATACTCAGTATGATTTGAAAAGTCTTCTTGAAGGAGTTTATAGTCTAGCTGAAGAGGCAAAACTGGCACTCAGTAATGATTGTGAATCTCAGCACGGATAGACAGTGTGATAACCGCACGGTGCGGATTGTTACTGTGGCAGAAGTTCAGGAAGGGAGAACTGAGAACAAGGAGGAATAGTCAGACCAGTCTCAGAGAGGGGCTGGTGGATGACTAGACCTCTGAGGTCCCACTGGACTTGGACAGGCACAGAGGAAGAGTATCCATGGAGCAAAAATATTGAAGCAAAGAGACTGTGGTGGGCAGGTACACCAAGATTAGGCTGGAGGAATGCAGGGTTTTTAATGGTGAGAAATGGGACAAAAATCAAGATAAGTAAAATTAGAATATGGAGAGCTTCAAGTCAGCAAAGGAACTCAGACTTAATGGAGTAGTCTATGGGAAACCACTGAAAGTTTGTAATGAAAAGCTAAATTTCAGGACCCTTGGGCTGAATGAGAAGCAGGATAAAGTAAAGGTCTTCCATTATGATTCAAGTGGAAGTAAGGAGGCCTTTAGACTAACTTAGTTTAAGTGAAATGGGAAAAGGAGAGATGTAAATAATACTGAAAAGGATCTATCAAGAGTAGATGCAAGGAATAAAGGAAGAGAATGGGTCATGGGTTACTCCAAACTCACCAGCTGTGCCCATGGTAATTACTGAATAAATCTACATTACGTGGGGTTGAGAGAAATATTGATGCCTCTGACAGAGAGGAGACTTTAGAAGTTGCTCTGTTTGGGAAAGGAAAGGAGTTGGGTTTTTAATTCATTGAGTGTGAGACAGTGAAGGGACATCCAAATTAAAGGATCACTTAGATAATCAATGAGGTGCATAGATCTCAGGTGAGAAGTCATAAAAAGAATTACCCCAAAGAATATGATACTGAAGTCATGATAATGGCTGAACACTCCAAGGAAGGGCGTCTATAGTAAGAGAAGATCAGAAGCCCGGTAAAAATTTACTACTGCTGTCCCTTAAATCCAAAGACCAGTTATATTCCATATGTAAGGTCTGCTCAATGTGAGAGCTGTGTACAGGATTCTGCCGTACTTGATCAAATGGCATTTTAGTATTGAAGCTCTGTGAGAGAGCTGTTTTAAAAATGTATTAACTTCTGCTAAATTTAAAAAATAAGTTTAAGTTTTTAAAATTAATGAAACATCTTCCAAACTACCAGCCTGAAGCACTAGGTGCATCAACATGGTGTGCGGCATAACATATCTTCCACTCTCTCTGTTTCTAGAATAATATGCCATGACTAAGTTGAGTCTGTTTTATATAGGGCTCGGACATACATTATGTCACAACTACCTTGCTAAGTTGCACAGTTATTGTTATACTGATTCTTAGATGAGAAACCCAAATAACACAGACATCTGGTAGCTTTCTCCAGATCAAATAGTCAAGAAAAAGGCTGTTACAAAGGTTTTCTGATTCAAATGGTGTGCTCTTTCTGCTGTGCGATGAGAAGGCATGTTCAAGAGCAAAGCAGAAAAGGTGGAACCTTTTCCAAAAAGCCTCATGAACAAATCCTTGCAATACTAGGTCTCCAAGAAGAGTTTTCAAGGAAAGCAGGCTGCTACCTTCTCTCCATTTCCTATATCCCATAGTGCATGTGCACACACACACACAGAAATCTCCTGAAAGGACTGTCAAGGTCAGGAGATAAATTACAGTCCATTGCAGGTGCATGGGTGTGGGATACCTGAGGAGTAATTATGCTGCTACATTTTCATAATAAATATGGATGCTTGTCTATTTACATACTTTCAACTCACAAACGTTTATACAGATGAACAAAGCTATTTTGCAGAGCAAAAACCCACCATCCCTGCTCTGCACCAACAGGTAAGACCATGACTGTGCACAGATATTTTAGTCTTGGCTTAAGTTCGTCAGTCTGTGGCCAAAATCCTAAACTCAGACAGGTAAAGTAAATGAATGAAGTGAGACAGATATAAGACAATAGGGAGTAAAAATGGTGATGGACTGGGGAGCTCAGGTACAATCAAAAGGGAACAGGCAAATCTCAGCAATAGCCAATTGTTACCGTGAGGGACTGGGGGTCCACTCTTGTAATATATTCTGATTTTTCAAGTTGGTATGAAAATTCACGTGAAAATTATGATTTTTATGTGAAAGTTCTTAGTTTTCTAATTTGGCAGCTAGTTCACATCTTATGAAAGCCCTGTGCCAACTAAATGCACGCACATCTGCAGGCCAGATTGTGTTTGTGTTTTTTGGGTTAGTTTATTAACATTATTAACTCCATCATGTCCAAAAAATACAAAGCAGGGAGATTGGTAAGAGTGATAGGAAGAAGGACAAGAAAATAAGCAATTCTGAACTAATGCCATCCATATGCAGTTCTGGGGAGAAACTTTACATGGATATGAATATGTTAGCTGATTCAAAACTGATACTTTGAACTTATGAACAAAGGGACCTATAAACAGCTTTTAAGAGACTTATGTGTTCATCAACAAAAGCATCAACAACAAATGTTTATATTGTTAGGATTTTCCTAACATGTTTATACCGGGATACTGCTCTGTGACTCTAGGGAGGTTGAAATTCTCTGAGATTTTTTTTTTTTAATTACATAAAACATGAACTTTGAAGGCAGGCCTAATTGAGAAAAAAGAATTTGACCACTAACAAAGAGAAAGACTAGGGGAAGGATATTGTGATATGGTGGAAATACTACATAGGATTTGGAATCAGAAGACCTGGACTTTAGTCTTAGAGCTATTATCAATACCTACTTGACCTTGTTCTAATCTTATAACATTTATGCTGTTCAATTTCACTTTCTATACAGTAAAAGTTAATTACTTTTCTTACAAAATTGTTGTACTAAGTATATAATAATATAATGTAGTTTATAAATCATAAAAATTAAACAAATGTTTAATTTTTTTTTACAAAAATACTATTAAAATGAGAATGATAATAAAGAACAAAGCGATGTAAGGGAAAAGTAAACATTTTAGATGAAGTTCATAAAGCAGAAATCATTTATTGTCTGTGAAAAATAAAATCTCTCCTGGCTCCTTTTAGATTAAAAAAGAATACAGACGTCTCTGGGACTTTGTTATAAAGGACATTAGTCCCCAAACAATGTGAGTATGGAGGGGGGGACAACTACATCTCACCAAAGTAGTTCAAGCAAAACTACCTGTAGGACCAGGACACCGTAAGTCCTGGACAGTGGTTTTTAACAATTTGCCCTTAATTTTATAATTCAAATCATTTCTGTTGCACTGGAAGCTTGACCCAAGAGTGGAATATACAGGGATGCACACATCCTCACCATGGTTTTCAATGCAGAAAAATACAAAGGATAAGAGGAGGCCAACTCTCATTCCATGAGAGAGAATCCAATGCTAGGATATGGGTAGTAAGTGAAGGGTCTTAGTTGGGTAGATATTGGACTGCCACATTTATATCATTTTATATTAAATTTATATATTTATCCATTCATATCATTTTATAGCATTTGGCAGGAAATGTGTCAAGATTTCTTTTGTGTGTGCATGTGTGTATATGTGTGCATGTTTGGCAGCTGGCCAGTTTGGGGATCTGAACCTGTGACATTGGTGTTATAAGGCTACATTCCAACCAACTGAGCTAACTGGCCAGAGTAAGATTGCTTTAGCTAATTTATTCATTTAAAAACATTTTGAGGGAGACATTCACTCCAAACATAATTGAATAACTAGGACTGAATTTACCCTCTTACCAAAAAAGACTAGAAAACTGAACAAGACAACAGGCAACACAGAACTGTGATTCTCAGAGAATGGAGACAAATGAAGTGAACCCAGATATCTGCTTGAAGACACTCTCTGGATACCAAATCATGGAGTGAGATCCCAAGTAGAGCATGGCAATCTCACTTTATCTGAGGAGACAGAGACGGAAGTTTGGAGAGACTGAGTTGGTTGCAACCTGTGGATGTGGAACAGTGCATAGACAAAGAGCTCCAGAAAAATTCATAAGGGTCAACAATCACAATAAATATAAATGGTTTAAGCACTTTGATTAAAAGATAGAGATAGTCAAATTGGATTAAAAAGGAAGACTTAACTATATGCTGTCTGCAAGAAACTCACTTTACACATAAAACAAAACAACAAATACATTAGAAGTAAAAATTGAGAGAAAGCAAAAGAGAATCTCATGACTAAAGACCTAGGCAGAAGACTGGACAGCCCTCTTCCCACCCAAACAGAGCAAGAACATGCTACAAACAGCAATTCCATGCAGGTGATCCACCACAGTCATTGCCACAGCAAGCATGGGTCACTGCTGCAGTAGCAGCCAGGACTGCCCTGCACGCAGCCCACTGCACACTCATCTGCTTTGACAAAAGGAGAGTCATCATTGGAGTCTGAAATTACAGGAGGAAGTCTTTCTCCTCAAAGCCCACTGCAGAGTAATAGAAGAAACAGCTGCTCTAGCAGATGACCAGACATCAACTTAGAGAAACTAGAAATACAAATAAACAAGAAAATATGACATCCCCAAAGGAATACAGTAATTTTCAAGTTCCGGACCCCATAGAGCAGAAAGCCCTTGATATTCTGAGCAATGATATTAACACAATTCAAAGAGAAAAGAGAAGACTCAAGTAGACAACACAATGAAAAAAAATATATATATATCCAGGATATGAAGGAGGACATTTACAAAGAGATTAATACGTTAAAAAGGAATGTAGCTGAACTCTTGGACCTGAAGAATTCATTCGATGAAATAAAAAACACAACTGAGAGCTTAAGCAGCAGGTTAGAGCAAGCAGAAGAAAGAATTTCAGATCTCAAAGATAGTCTCTTTCAAATACTGAGACAGACCAAAAAAAAAAAAAAGAGAGAGAAAAGAATTTTTAAAAATTAAGAAAATCTAAGCTAGCAGACAACCTTAAGAACACAGACAAACATCTGAATCATGGGTATTCCAGAAGGGGAGGAGAAAGGAAGAGGCACTGAAAAACTATTCAATGAAATAATAATGGAAAACTTCCCAGGTACAGGGAGAGACATGGACATTTAGATCCAGGAAGCTCAATGATCTCCAAACAGATTCAATCCAAGAAGATCCTCTCTGAAACACATTATAGTCAAACTGGCAAAGCTAAAAGACAAAGAGAATTCTAAAAGCAGCAAGAGAAAAGCATCAAGTCACCTGTAAGGGAACCCCTGTCAGACTAACAGCAGACTTCTCAACCAAAACTCTCAGGCCAGAAGAAAATAGGATGATATATTCAAAATACTAAAGGAAAAATGCTGCCAGCCAAGAATACTGTAACCAGCAAGGCTATCCTTCAGAAATGAGGGAGAAATAGTGTATTTCCCAGACAAACAAAAACTGCTGGATTACACCACAACATAACCAGCCCTGCAAGAAATTTTCAAGGAAATCCTGCATCTTATCTGGAAACTGAAAAATGATAATTGCTACCACAAATATACAAGAAAGAACAAAACCCACTAGTAAAACAAAAATGCAAATGAGAAAATGAAAGAAACTAAATCTTACCACCACAAAAAAACAAACATTGAAGATGAATAATAAAAGAAGAAAGGAACAAAAGACACTTAAAACATCTAAACAAAAAGCAATAAAATACTAAGAGTAGAACAATACCTTTCAATAACAGCCCTAAATGTAAATTGATTAAACTCCCCATTCAAAAGACACAGACTGACTGATTGGATTAAAAAGCTAGACCCAACTATATGCTGTCCTCAAGAGACTCACCTTACATGTAAAGACACACACACAGAGTAAAAGTGAAAGGATGGAAAAAAATACACCACACAAATGGAAGTAAAAAATGAATGGGAGTAGCTATTCTTACATCAAATAAAATAGAGTTTAAACCAAAAACCATAAAGAGAGACAAAGAAGGCCACTATATAATGATAAAGGGATCTATTGAGCAAAAAGACATAACAATCAAAAATATCTATGCAGCCAACACTGGAGCACCCATATATATAAAGCAAACACTATTAAATCTAAAGAAAGATATAGACCCCAATAAAATAGTAGTGGGGAAACCCGAACACCCCTCTCTCAGCATTGTATAGACCATCTGGGCAACAACTCAACAGAGAAACATAAGATTTAAACTATACCCTAGACCAATTGGACCTGGCAGATATCTACAGAACACTTCATCCAAGAAATACCTAATATACATTCTTCTCATCAGCACATGGAACATTCTCCAGGATAGACCACAGGTTAGGTCGCAAATCAAGTCTCAGCAAATTTTAAAAAATCAAAATCATTTCAAGGATCTCTATGGACCACAATGGATTAAAAATGGAAATCACTATCAAGTGAAACTCTGGAAACTATACAAATACATGGAAGTTAAACAACAGACTCCGGAATGAACTATGGGTTTAGGAAGAAATCAAACAGGAAATCAAAAAATTTCTTGAAACTAATGAAAATAAAGACACATCATACCAAACCCTGTGGAATACTCCCAAAGTAGTATTAAGTGGGAAGTTTATTGCAATAAATGCCTACATCAAAAGGATATAAAGATTTCAAATAAATGACCTAATGCTACACTTCAAAGAATGAGAAAAACAAGAACAATCCAATCCTAAAAGAAGTAGATAAAAAGAAATAATTAAGATCAGAGCAGTACTAAATGAAATAGAGACCCAAAAAACAATACAAAAGATCAATGAAAAAGTTGGATTTTTGAGAAGATAAATAAAATAGACAAACCATTAAATAGGTTAACAAAAAAAAAAAAAAGAAAAGACACAAATAGCAAAAATCAGAAATGAAAAAGGAAACATTACAACTGATAGCACAGAAATACAAAGAACCATTAGAGACTATTATAAACAACAATATGCCAACAAATATAAAAACCTGGAGGAAATGTCTACACTTCCAGGCACATACAACTAACAAGACTCTACCAAGAAGAAATAGAAAACCTGAACAGACCAATAACAAGCAACAAGATTGAAGCATTAATCAGCAGTCTCCCAATAAAGGAAAAGTCCAGGACTAGTTGACTTTACTGCTGAATTTTACCAAACCTTTAAAAAGTAATAAATACCAATTCTCTTCAACCTATTCCAAAAAATTGAGACAGAGGCCATTCTCCCAAATGCATTCTATGAGGCCAGCATCACCCCAATACCAAGGCCAGAAAAAGCTACAACAAAAAAAGAAAACTACAGGCCAATATCTCTGATGAATGCAGATGCAAAATCCTCACCAAAATCTTAGCAATTAGAATACAGGAACACATCAAAAAATTATATGCCAAGATCAAGTGGGATTTATCCCAAGGATGCAAGGATGGTTCAACATATGCAAGTCAATAAATGTGATACACCTCGTCCACAAAATCAAGGAAAAAACCTTATGATTATCTCAATAGATACAGAAAAAGTATTTGACAAAATTCAGCATCCCTTCATGATAAAGGCTCTCAGAAAATTAGATATAGAGCTAAAGTATCTCAACACAATGAAAGCCATATATGACAAACTCATCACCAATATCATCCTGAGGAAAGTATCTCAACATGGTGATAGTGATATATGACAAACCAATTTCCATTATCATCTTTTTTTTCACCACTCCTATTTAACATAGTATTGGAAGTACTAGCCAGAGCAATCAGGCAAGAGAAAGAAATAAAAGTCATCCAGATCTTAAAAGATGAAGTCAAACTGCTCCTGTTTGCAGATCACTTGATCCTATGTATAGAAAAACTTCAAGACTCTACCAAAAATCTCTTAGAGCTGATAAACAATTTCCATAATGTTGCAAGATACAAATCAACATGCTAAAATCAATAGCATTTTATACTCCAATAATGAACTAGTAGAAAAAGAAATCAAGAAAGCAATCCCACTTATATTAGTCACCAAAAAAATAAAATACCCAGGAATCAATTTAACCAAGGAGATGAAAGATCTTGACAACAAGAACTACAATCACTGCTGAAAGAAATTAAAGAGGACACAAAAAGATGGAAAGACATTCCATTCTCTTGGATTGGAAGAATTAATGTGGTGAAGATGTCCACACTCACAAATGCAATCTATAGATTTGATGCAATCCTCATCAAAATACTAATGACATTCTTCACAAAAATAGAAAAAACAATCCTAACATTCATATGGAACAACAAAAGACCCCAAATAGCCAAAGCAATTCTGAGCATAAAAAATAAAGCTAGAGGCATTGGACTACCTGACTTCAAATTATGCTACAAAGCTTTAAAAACCAAAACAGTATGGTACTGGCATAAAAACAGACACTCAAACCAATGGAACAGAGTAGAGAACACAGAAGTCAACTCATATGCTTATAGCCACCTGTATTAGCAAGGACAACAGGAGCATATGTTGGGGAAAGGACTGCCCCTTCAACAAGTGGTGCTGGGAAAACTGGACATCCATACGTAGAAGAATAAATGTAGACCTGTACCTCTTACCATACACCAAAATCAATTCAAAATGGATTATAGACTTATATATAAGACCCAAAACTATAAAACTCCTAAAAGAAAACATAGGGGAAACACTTCAGGAAGTAGGACTGGGCAAAGACTTTATGAATAAGACCCCAAAAGCACAGGCAACGAAAGGAAAAAAAAAAAACCACAAATGGAAAGACAACCTACAGAATAGGAGGAAATATTTACAAACCATGTTTCTGATGAGGGGTTAATACCCAGAATATACAAGAAATTCAAACAATTTTACAGTAAAAAAACAAGTAACCCGATTAAAAAGTGGGCAAAGGAGCTGAACAGAGGTTTCTCAAAGGAAGATATACAAATGGCCAATGGACACATGAAAAAATGTTCAACATCACTAAGCATCAGGGAAATGCAAATCAAAACCACACTGAGGTCTCTTCTCACACCAGTTAGACTGGTCATTATCAAAAAGAAAGAGAATAACAAATGCTGGCAAGGATGCGAAAAAAGGGGAACCCTTCTGCACTCTTGGTGGGACTGTAAATTAATGTAGCCATTATGGAAAATAGTACAGAGGTTTCTCAAACAACTACATATAAAACTGCCACATGATCCAGCAATCCCACCGCTGGGTATATACCCAAAGGAATGGAAATCATCAAGTCGAAGGGATACCTGCACTTGCAAGTTTATTGCAGCTCTATTTACAATAGCTGAGAGTTGCAACCAACCTAAATGTCCATCGACGGATGACCGGATAAGGAAAATGTGGTATATGTACACAATGGAATACTACTCAGCCATAAAAAAGAATGAAATTCTGCCATCACAGCAACATGGATGAGTTTGGAAAAAATTGGTTAAGTGAAATAAGCCAGACACAGAAAGAGAAATACTGCATGTCCTCACTCAGAAGGGGGGGAAAAAAAGGAAAGAAAGAAAACGAGAGAGAAAGACAGACCACAATAATACCTTGAACTTTCAGAAGGAAATCTATGGTTAGTAGAGGTGGGAAAGAGAGAGGGGGAGGAGGGTTAGGGAGAAATGGATAAGGGACACAAAGAATAATTACAATTTGTAACCATGAATATGCTATATAATATTGATTTGATCATCACATATTGTACACAAATAATGATAGTCAACACTATACCCCCAAAATACATATAATCGATCTTGCTTCAATAAAAAAACATTATGAATGTAACTGGTTAGTTATTTTCTTACATGTTAATTATTATTTTTTAAAGATGTAATGCCAACAAAACATTTAAAATTTAATGTAGTTTCTTTCTGGACGACTATATATATCAAGAAAAAATGTTTTTAGTGATGAACTAAAAAAAGTTCAAACAAAAAAAAAGTAAAAAGATGAAGCAAGATACATCATGCTAACACAAAAAATAAATACATAAATATGAAAACAAATTTAAGCTGGAGTTTCTACATCAGTATCAAACAAAATAGATTTCACAGCAAAGACTATTACCAAAGAGAAACAGTTTATCTCATAATGATAGAGGCTAAGTAATCAAGAAAACATAAGAATCCTAAATGTTTATGCAACTAATAATAAACCCTCAAAATACATGAAACAGAACTGATAGAACTGCAAGGAGAATAAATGATCTACAATTATAATTGGAATGTTAAAAACCCCTACACCCCTTTCTCCATAATTGATCAAATAAGTAGACATAAAATGAGTAAGGATATGGAAGGTTTAAAAAACTCTATCAACCAAATTGACCTAATTGACACTTATAGAACGCTCTACTCCACTGAATAACATATTTCTCAATAGTGCACACAGAACGTTTGCCTGGACATAAGGCAAGTTTTGAAAAATGTAAAAGGGTGAAAATCTTACAAAGTATTTTCTCTGATCAAAATGAAATTAAATTAGAAATCCATAACAGAAAGTGATCTAAAAAAATCCTTAAATATTTGGAAACTAAATAACACACCTTTAAGTAACCCATGGGTCAAAGAAGAAGTCAAAGTATCTTGAACCAAGTGGGAATGAAAGCACAGCATTTCCATCCTTGTGGGTTGCAACTAAAGCAATCCTAGAAAGTATTAAAGAGGATAAGGGATTATTAAGAACTAAATACTAATAAATCTGACAACTTAGATCAAATGGACAAATTCCTCAAAACACAAAAGTATTAAAGTTCATATGAGAAAAAATAGATGGGGGGCTGGCCGGTTAGCTCAGTTGTTTAGAGCATGGTGCTGATAGCACCATGGTCAGGGGTTCATATACCTGCACTGGCCTGCCACCAAAAAAAAAAAAAAAAAAAAGAAGAAGAAGAAGAAGAAATAGATAACCTGAATAGCCCTTACATCTATTAAAGAAATTGAATTGTAGTTAAAAAAAACTTTCCAACAAGGAAAAGGCCAAGCCCATATAGCTTTACTGTGAATTCCAGCAAACATTTAAGAAAGAATAAATACCAATTCTATCCAAAGTCTTTTAAGAAATTGAAGAAGAGAGATTAGTTCCCAATTCATTTTATGAGTCTGGACATCCAAGTGCAAAAATAAATAAATAATAAATAATAAATAAATCAGCCAGCCAGCTCTTATTTATACCATATACAAAACATAACTTGAATTGGGTCATAGTCTTAAATGTAAAATGTAAAACTATATAACTTCTAAAGAAAAACACAGGAGAAAATCCTCGTGACATTGGCATGGGCAAAGGTTTCTTAAGACACAAGAAGCACAAACCATAAAAAAAAATTGATAGATTATAATACTTTATAATCTAAATTATAAGCTTCTGTTCTTTGAAGGATACCCTAAAGAAAATTTATAAACACAGAACAAACCAGGAGAAAATATTTGCAAAACACATCTTGGAAAAACAACTTGTGTCCAGAATACATAAAGAAAACTCATAACTCAAAAACAAAAATGAAAAATGGGCAAAAATTTGAACAGCTGCTCCACTAAATAGGGTTAGAAAGAAAACACTTAAAAAGATGCTCAACATCATTAGTCATTGGGGAAATACAAATTTAGACCACAATGAAAATCATTACACATGTAATTGAGTGGCTAAAATTTTAAAAATTGTTACTACCAAGTGCACACAAGGATGCAGAGCAAATGGAATTTCACACATTACTGGTGAGAATAAAAAATTTTACAGTCACCTTAGAAAACAGTTTTGCAGTTTTTTGGAAAGTTCAACATATCATTTGACCCAGCAATCTCATTCTTAGACATTTATTCATGAGAAATAAAAGTATATATTCACAGAAAGACATGCATGTAACTTTAATGCAGTTTTATTAATAATTTCTCCAACAGAAGTTATTCACATGTCCGTCAACAGATGAATGGATAAACCAATTGTGGTACATTCATGTAATGGAATATCACTCAGCAATAAAAAGAAACAAACTGCCAATACACACAGCAAGGATGAATCTCAAATACATATTGCTAAATGAAAGAAACCAACCTGAAAAGGCTACATACGGGATGCTTTCAATTATGGGATATTCTGGAAATTGTATATTAGCTGGAGGTGGAGGAAAGGGACTGACTACAAAGAGCTATAAGGGAAATTTGGGGATGATAAAATAGCCTATACTTTTATTGTGGTGTGTCGGGCCTCCCTGAGCCAGAGGCCGACAAAACCGAGCGGGAAGAGACCCCGGTCCAGCCGGGGGTCCCTTGTGGGGCTGAGCGGGATGATGAGTGTCGCTGGCCCGGCCCTTCCCCCCCAGGCCCTTCCTCCCCGGGGCCGAGAAAGAACACCGCCGAGCCAGGAGAGTGGTCAGAGCCAGGAGAGTGGTCAAAGCCGGAACTCCGTTTATTAGAAAGGTGTTGGAGTTTATATAGAGGAAGAAAGCGGAAACAGAGAGGAGAGGCGGGAGGAGATGGTTATCCAATCAGGAGAGACCACAAGTTATGAAGAGGGGTGATGACAGGGCGGGCAAAAACTGCTTAGTCACTGGGCCCCGGAAAAGAAGGACTTCTAGCTACGTGCATTAAAGCGCTCGTGAAACGGCGGCAGAGGCCTTACGCCAGCAAGATGGCCACCGCTTGATCTATTTTAGGGAACAGGAACCATACCGTAATAACTTCGTATAGCATACATTATACGAAGTTATACGAAGGTAGGGAGTGAGGGGTATGTTACTTATTTTATATAATATCAGAGAAGGCCTCTTTGATTAGCTGTTTGATGAGATAAAAATGAAATAGAATGGATTCAAAAGAGTCTGATTAGGTATCTTCCAATTGCACTACTCTCTTCTATTCCATATTTGTATTGTAGAAATTAAATTTTAAGTTAACTAATTTGGAGTGAAGAATAAGATCATCATAGTTTTTTTTTCCTCTGAAAATTAGCTTTCTGTTCTAACAAATGTTATTAAATTTCCAATGTGAATTTATTTATACTTCCTTTTATGTCCCTTATTTAATTTCAAAGTACACAAATTTTTGTTTGCTTTATTCTGCAATAATAGTTTTAAAATACATTTTTAAATTTTAAAATGTAAATGCTATTTAAAATAGCATTTTAAAATATACTGTTTCTTAAGTAAGTTTTTGTGGGATTCTGCAGGAAAAAAAATTAATTTCCTGCCCTTTGGTGCTTTCGTTCTTATGGGGGGAGAGACAATAAATACATATGTATACTTTATGTATTTTACTATGTACAAAATCAGATGATAATAAATGCCCTGAAGAACACTAAGACAAAAGAAAGGAGTGTTGGGGCAAAAGTAACTTTCTCTTTGCCCTCTGAACTTTTGATTAATTTGAGTCTATCAAAATGAACTAACAATAGATAAATTAACAGGAGAAAAAGGCAAATACATTTACTACGTACATGAAGGCATCACAGGAAAGTGAGTGCCAATAGCCCAATTGTATTTAGAAGCTTATATACTCTTCAGCATAGGAGACAGGGAAGTGGGAGTTGTAGGCACTTTTAGAGAAAGAGTAAATGAATTTTAGGAGAGATGCAGGGGCCCGAAGAATAAACAACAGCTTGGAACAAAGTTTGTAGGAGCCCTGTCCGTGGTGTCAACTCTGACCTTCTTCCCTGCCAGTTAATCTTCTCTGATGAAATTATAGGGAGGGGGCTCAAGACAGTTACATTTCCTCAGTCATATAAATGAACTTCAGAAAAAGCTCCTCCCCTGTTCTTCTGGAGAGGTAGAGGGGCAAGAGATAGGGTCGGGTTAGGGAGCGAAGGTCAAATAGACCTTGGTTCTGAGGCTGCTTCTTTAGTTCAAAGTACTCAGCCATACTTCGGCGTATCAGTCGCTGAGCCCCAACAGGTGTTGCTGTTTTGTATAAATTGATCAGAAAGACTTCTAAGATTAAAGAGGAACTGCATTAGTTTGAGAGAATTTGATCGGATGCACGCTTACTGCATTGTTCCCTCACACCTTAGTATCAATCATCACCTCATAAAGAATTAGAGACTCAGTGGAATAAGAATGCCACCATACATTTTTTGGTGACTGGCACATACAGGGAACCAAACCCTTGACCTTGGTATTACAAGGCCATGTGTTAACCAACTGAACTAACTGGCCATCCGTAGTGGATTGGATTATATCCCCCCCAAACTCCCTGAAGCTTGAATTGTGTCCCCAAAGTTTTATGTATTAGAAACTTAGCCCTCACTGTGACAGTTAAGAGGGTGAGAAATCCTATTATGGTAATAAAAAGGTAGATCCTTGAAGAGGTAATTGGAGTGGTGGATATAAGACTATACACATTTGTCAAATCTTATTAGACTGTACACCTAAAAAGCGCGTTCTATATACCTAAAACAAAACGAGACAAAACAAACCCACAAAGAGATATCGCTATGCACTCACTAGATTAGTTAAAATTTAAAAGACTGACAAGACTGACTGGAGCTAATGTAAAGCAATGGATGCTCACAGACATTGCTGGTGAGGATGGAAACTGGAACAGTAGTGGCACCGTATGGTTTCATTTATAGAAAATTCCTTTATAGGGAAATCTCATCGGTAGTAAGAGAGAGCATAGCAGTGGTTGCCTGGGGCTGAGTGTATGCTCACAGAGGGGGGGTCTAATTGCAATGGAGCACATGGGAAATTTCGGGGGTGATAAAATGTTCTTAATTGTAGTGGTGGTCACATAGGTGAATACATTTGTCAAAACTTATTAAACTCTACACTTACATGGATGCATTTTATTATATACGAATTATATTACAATAACATAAATTTAAAAAAAAAAGATTTTTAGAGGCTTCTTTTTCCTGTAGTACAATGAACTAAATATACTTTAAAACTCTCAATAAAAACAAAAATAAGGGTTAATATTTAATGCTTCCATTATTTTAATGTTTACATTATTTAGATTATAAAATAGCTACTCGATGCTAAGTCACATAGTATATTATCATTGCTTTTTCTTTTCTATGTATGTGAAAATTGCTTTTTTTTGCTTAGGTTTGTGGAAATAAATGGAAACCAACCAATGAAAGAAAGCAAAGGCCATTTATTCAGAGGCCTATGGCAAGGAAGTCAGCCACCGTCACTCACATTTTGGCAGAAACTCAAAGGCAGGCAGAGGAGTGGGAAAGCTTTATAGTGGGAAAAAGGTTTCAGGTGGACCCTGATGAAGTGGACATCCTATGTGATTGCTTAGAGGTACGTATTTGGCTTTCTCTGGTTAGTCCTAAATTGAAAGTAGGAACAAAATAAGGGAAGTTGCTGGTTTTTAATCAAGTCCTGGCTGTTCTGGCCGATCGGTACAGGGGTTATTGTGTGTCTTCCTGGATCAGCATCTAGAGACAGCAGTCTGATTTCCTCTAAGCCTGACCTATAGATAGCTGGCTGGCCTTCTAGGCTGGTTGCTGTAGATAATGGGGTGGTTTCTGGGGCTGGTTGCTGTACCTTATGGTCAGAGCTCTATTTTTATATATGATCTGGCCATTGTACATTCTCTCAGGTTTCTATGATCTTATCCTTAATTTAAGCCCCAAATCATTGTTAAATATCTAAATATCTTCTCACGTATTCTATCGCTTTAATCTTCATATGATTCCCAGTTCATACCGGGAATCTTTTAGTCTGTCTCATTCTAAGCTTGCTCTCTAGCCAGGCATACCTGTGACCTTGGAATCACCTGCTCTGTCCATGTAGGGACACTTTCTCTCCTTTCCTGTGTCAGATCCCTTTACTCCTACTTTCTATGCCTTCTTCTCTCTTGATTCTTTCTTCTGTTTGGGTGGTGCACTTAACTTCTTGAGAAAAATTGCATGGGTGGTAAAATCTGGAGGACTTTGCATATCCAAAACTCTCTTTATCCCAACCTCACTTATAAATGATAGCTTGGATAGGTAGCAATTCTCTATTAGAAAACATTTTTTTTCAAAAAATTGTCCTTCAGAATTTTCAGGCATTGTTCTATTGACATTTCACCCTCAAATGTGGCTGTCATTCTGGTTCCTCATTCTTTCTACACAGCCTGTTTTGTTCCTCTCTGGAAGCTTCTGGGATCTTCTTTTTTCCCCTAACATTCTAAAATTTCCCAGTGATGTGCCTTAGCACAGAGCTTATTATCTATTCTGCTGAGTCCTCAGTGAGCCCTTTCATTCTGGAAGCTGCTGGCAAATTATCTTAAATTATTTGGTTGTTTATTTCATCACCTGTATAGCTTTGTTCTACTTCTAGAACTCTTTTTTTTTTTCTCCCAGATCTTCAGCTTTAGGAATTAGTTCTTTAAATATTTGTTTTGTATTGTTTCTCTTTTTGTTCTATTTTCCATTAGATTTCCTCAAATTTATCTTCCCACCACTTAGCTGAATTTTTCCTTTCTGCTATTCAATCAGTCACCCCGTTGTTAGCCCTGTCTTCACTCCCACATGTGGATTCCTAATGCTGCCACTTCCTAAACATTTTAGGAGGGTTTACAATGTAAATAGGGTTGCTTCTCGGTTTTCCATATAGCCAGTTTGGGAATGAAATGTCCTGGTCTACAAAGAGTCAGCTTCTGCTTACTTATCTGCTTTCCAGTTTCCAGAGTTTGGTTACTATTTTCCCCACTCCCATTCTCTTTGTCCTTGTGGTTATAAGCCTTAACAAAAATATTTTTGCTGGCATTTTATTTGGGTTTTAGGAGAGACTAAAAGTAAATATATGTGTTTAATCTTCTGCTTTTACCAAGAGGTACTGACCAAAATACCCTTAACACTGCCCTCAGCTGGACAAAAGTTCACACAAGTTTCTTCCTGACTATAGGCCCCTGACCTTCCTTTTCTTGGAGCATTTACTTTAGAAAACTTAAAGTCAAAAAAATCTGTCCCTGCCCCTTTGAAATATAAATCTTCTCCCAGCCTCTTGCCAGTTTTACAACCCAGAAATGTGTTTCTCAAGGACCTGGGAAATGTCCCTTTGAAATGTAATCATCAAGAAAGACAGTGCCCCTATCTTCCAGTCTCTGTGGGAGGGTAGGAACCCACCTTCAGTAAGGGGCAGCCAATTAGCAAACACAGTGGCCTCAGATCACTGACCAGGCTCCCCACTAACACCCTCCAGTACTTCTCCAGTAGCTCTCTCCAGTGTTTGATAACTCTCTCACCTTTTGTTTCAGCAGAGTCGAGTTCAGTCTCTCTCCTCTATTGCAATAGTCTCAAATAAAGTCGTTCTTGAGTGTTTAACTCTGTCCAGTGAAATTTTTCTTTTATGGTACATATACATTTTTACTTTTAAAAATTATTTGAATCAGTAACTGATAAAAGCAAATATTTTATCTGGAAATGTATCACACTTTTGACACGTTATCTAACCCAGTAAACATTTCTTGAGCACTTGTATTGTACCTGTATTATGTAAGGGATTGAAGGTACAAAAATAAGCAATAAATTCAGAAAAAGAACAGCCACATCCAAAATCATCTATTACAGTCATTGAGTCTGATTTGTTTACTTATAACTGAGACAAAGACTAGCCTTGTGACAGTAGGCAAATTCGGTCCCCTCTCTATACCTCTGTTCTATTCTTAAAAATAACAGTATTGGACTGCATGGTTTCTAAATTTCCTGTTTGACTCTCAGATTCTCAGAAGAGTTTAAAGTAATCCAACAATTTGTTTTTGGCAATAAAATTGCTAAAATGATTTAAAAATTTTTATTTTAGACATAATTTATTTACCTATGTTGATAGTTTATTTAAAGTAATGATAGAATTGGATATGAATAACAGGATGCAATGAAGCATAGCTGAGTACTCCAAGAAGTGCTTACAAATTAGTATTTAAGCCTTTTCCGAAATCCTACTGATTTTTTTCATTGCAGGACATAGTTTCAAGGTCCAAAAAGTATCTCTGGAGAGTATTACACTTTGGAGCTTGCTAAAGTTCTTCTATAAATACTCCAGCAAAGAAAAGAAAACAAGCCATCAGCAATCACTCTGACAAGGGACTTATTGAGTGACCCGGAGTGCTGGACTCCAGTCCTAACTGCTGTCAGGTTATAAAGGCAGCAGTATCACCGTTCAAATGGATTTAAGTGTCCATTGTGTGTAAAGACCTTCCTCACCTCTCAAGGCTAACAAGTTAAGATGGACAACATGAGTCTTCTAGTGTTAGGGGGTGTTTGGCACAGCAAAATACAGACAGATATCTTCACGGCAGCTCCTGGCCGAGCCTCGCCCAATGGTGGTGGTGAGGCTGTAGAGAGCTAGGAGGAATCTGCAGTTACATTGAGTTGAATTCATTTTCCAGTCTACTTCCATGTACTAGTTGTATGATTGTGGGCAGGTTTACATAACCTCTTTGAGTCTCATTGAGTTGCAAGAACAAAATGAAATAGATGATGTGACATGCTTCTCACAGTGCCTGGCATATAAAATGTGTTAAACAAGTATTAGCTGAAATTATTAATATTAATAGTAAGAGCTAACATTCAAGGAAGCAGTAATATTGGAGGTAGGAGTTTACCTTGAATGTATTATAGGAGAACAAACTGTGCCATCCCATCCCAAAATACACTACCTTGGCATAAGGATTATTTTGAGCTGAAGACACTTGACAAACAGGAGATGCAGGAAAGGCTCTCTGATCTTTTCCTTTCTATCTAAAAGCAGGACATAAAATTTCCTATGAGAAAGGTGCTTTCCCCATACCAGCAAGGGCAGAATAACTCTTAACCATCAGATTTTTATCAGCCCAGGGACGGACGCTACATAACAAACCTTACTAAAACATTCGTTACCTTCCCCCATATATTTACCTTCCCACCCCTGAAAGCCTAAACCCCTTTTCTTATCTTGTCACTTCTCTACAAGTTTATTGTTCTTTAAGATGCTATACCAGCCCCAAGTTCTAACCACCCCTGAGTTACTGATCACTGAGTTTCTCCTGTGTGTATGCATGCTGCAGCTGTGAATAAACTGTTTTTCTGTCATTTTAATTTCCAGGGCCCCAGCTGTAGAACCTAAGAGGGCACAGAAGAGTTTTTCCTCCCCTACAACAAGTATGCATGTGATAAATGTGTCTATTCACAGGAATATTGATCTCATCTATTGATTCAGGAAGGCTCTATGGAGGAGGTAAATAGAAGTCACAGTCTTGATGGTTTACTAGATGAGGATTAGGGGCCAAGCTGTGAAATTTGGGGGAATTCTCTGGCCAGAGAGAGATGAGCATCCTAAGTTGTGTGAGATCTAGTCTTTCTCAAGTGGTGAAACACAGAACACAGAAAATTATCTGAGTGACTATTTTCTCAGTTCTTCCAAAAATGTTATATACTAATATTCTAGAGATTCAGGAAGGAAGCCGATCCATTACATTATATTACATGGATGGCTTAGGGCATTGAGGCTTAACACGGGTCTTGGACTTGATGTAGTCACACGGAAAGTGGTTCAAGGGCCTGTAAGAGACATTTTTTTAAAAAATACTATAAATGTTATGCATCTGCTGAAAAGATAAGTTGGGTATATGTGAAAGAATGTCCATGATTTGGTGTTGAATGAAAAGCAAAAGTCTTTTTTTTGTTTAATTGGCTGGCTGTCCTGGGGCTGGAACCTTTGACCTTGGTGTTATAACACCATGCTCTAATCAACTGAGCTCACCAGCCAGCCCACAAAGGGTAGGTCTTGAATGCCAAGCATAGAATACCCCACTTTAAAACAATGATCCTCTGTGCAAATACATAAATGAAAAACAAATCCTGGAAGATTCTACATCAAATGCGGGAAAAGGTTGCCCTTGGAGAATGAAATTTGAGTGAGAGTAATGGGTGAGCAAGGATAAACTTTTACACTTTACTTTTACTGTTCAAATTTCTTCAATGAGCAGCTACTTCTCTTGCAATTAAGAACTTTTTTTTCTTGAACCACCATTTCAGATATGGTTCAAAAAATCAAGATGTGAAAAGAGAACATGACCAGTGAGAGTTGTGGGAGGCAGTGGCATGGGGCCATGAGAGAAGTGAGTGGCGGAGACAACCCATGGTGGCTTCAGGCGTGGGGCAGTGTGGAGGACCTGGGGAGTGAGTGGCCTGGAACATGAGGGGCTGGCAAGGATCCGTGCACAGGGTTAGGGTTAGAGTCTGGCAGGACCAGCTGAGTGCCTTTGAAGATCACCCAGCATTGAACACATAGAGCTCCCGTCTGCCTTGGTAACTCTGTCCCCTGGAAGAAAAGGTAAAACCAGCGTCTACCGGCTCCCAAGTCAAAGCTTTCCTCACACTGGTGACTGGAGCAGAGTTCTCCAAATGCCAGTCATTCTCATAGCATCTTCATACGATCTCTCCAATTTACTTATTTTTTTTTACCTAAATTTGGCTCTATTCTGTCTAATAATACCCATGAAATAATGTGTTTCTATGTTAGTTATAGTTTCTACTTCACAGTATTTATTAAAATAATTTTTAAAAAACATTAGTCTACATCACACCTAAAATCATCAGAGCATATTTTGGGAAATAAGTTACATTATATATTAGATCATTATTGAGGTCATGCTATAAGGCAGAGGAAGGCAGGAGTATTAAGGATTTACAAAGAAAGTATATTTAAAATGATGTTGATAACATCAGACAACCGATCATTAATTGGAAAACTGATTACAGGATACTTTGCATGAGAGAAAGTTCAATCAGGGAAGAGAAATGGCCATGAGTATTATGGAACAGAACTTTATTACAGGAATGAGACCTTATGCAGTGTGGGAAGAGCTGGAGGCAAAGGTCTGACAGGGGGAGTAGAGGTTCAGGAACAATCCCCTAACCAGCCCTCCTGACGCGTGAGGCAGGTGGGCAAGTCAGAGCCTGCAGGGAAAACAGGAAGCCAGGCAAATCCAGATGCCAGAGAGGAGCCATAATGGAGAGCTGCTGTGGAGGTCTATGGCCAGCTATTCCTCCCACATCTGGGGGTGGGCCAGGGTCACTATCGGTTACCAGGAAGAAGGCCTGAACCCAGAGTAGGAAAACGTGAAGACAAATTGGCAGTAACTGTCATCTCAGTGCTGGTTTTTCACAGAGTGTGCTTTGGCCAACTCTAATCAGAACTATAGTGGGAAGGGGATTCTGGGAAATGTAGTTCTAGCTGAGACAAGGTGATGCAGTGTAAAGCCCCTATATCAGGAGAAGAAAATGTAAGATTAAGGAATAGGAACAGGAGGGGTGCTACTAACTCCAGGCAAGAATGGGGAACAGAGGTGCAGCCATGACTCTAGGGTTAAAATAGTTAACACAGATCTGAGGTTGCAATGGGCCGCCTGCTAAGGCTGGTCATGTTTTGCTGGACCTTTTTGTTGGGCCTGCATGGGCATTAAAAAGGCCACAAATGTAGGCACTGTTAAACCTGGACACCATACAAGCAGCTGAGAGGCAATACCTTCCACCAGTCTTCTGTATGCATTTATGTTCACTGCATGCCCTGTGGGCTTGTGAGTTTGTAACTTTCATGCAGATGCACAAGTAACAGCTGAGATCACCTAATCATTCATTCAACATGTATTTGTTGAGCACCTCTGTGCCAAGCAGTGTCCCAGAACCTGAGGATTCAGCAGTGAACTCAATCGACCACGTTTCCGCTCTGCTGATGCTCTCATTCCTGTGAAGGGGATGGGAGACAAGGAATAGCCAGTGTATGCACATACTTGATGTAGGATGGAGGTAAGAGTGATGAATGTAAAGCGGGGTGCAAGTTTAGAAAGGGACTGCAGCTGCTCTTTCACATAAGGCAGGAAGGGAAGGCCTCTTTGAGGAAGTAGTTGATGAAGGGTGGAGCCACATGGCTCTCTGGTAGGAAAGTCATAGCAACAGCACGTGCAAAGGCCCAGAGAGAAGAGAATGCTTTAAGTGCTGGAAAAACCGCAGCAGGCCAGTGGGGCTGGGGCAGCCAAGTGCCAGAGGAAAGGGGTAGGAGATGAGGTCAGAGACCATCATAAAGGCTTTGAATTTAATCTCAGTGGCAGCGGACATCCCCTAAGGGTTTAAGCAGCAAAGTGACCTCCTCTGAACACAAGGCAACTGGAGCTGCTCCTGCCCCATCAGAGCCAACAGTTTTGTGTACAGTTTACACTTGCACAAATAAGTAGGGTTAGAGAAGGGAAATGTGAGTGATAATTTAACCTGTGACTGGAAGAAAGCATTAGAGTATGAGACGTTAATTTTTTTTCTAGATAATTTAGTTTGTTTCAAAACCACATCCTGCAATTGGCTGAGAGCCTTATCTGTCGGAAACTCAGCCTCTGGCTTTCGAGAGGAATCCTAGCGTGGTCCCACTGCTAGTCTAGAGATGTCAGCTTCCTGCTGCCTCTCTCCACGCTGCAGAAGCAGGTGGGAGGGGGTGGCACTGCTCCCTGAGAGGGGGTTTAACTGGTGAGCAGAGAGGCAGTGATGGAAGCAACTGCTAAGTCAGAAGGGCCCAGAACACAGAGAACAGGTCGTGTTAGTATGATTTCTACTTCAACTTCTATTTCATGGCCAAATGCCAGTTCTCGTGGTCATAAAATGTTAGAGCTGGAACAAAATAGTTTAGAGAACTTCAAGTCCTATAAATGATCACACTATGCTGAGGAGCCCTAGGATTCTACAGAGGTGACTTGGGGACACTCTGGGAAGGGAACGTGGGAGTGCCGGTGGATAGAGAGGTCTCCTCTGTCTCGAACCCTCCCCACTACTTTCATTTATGTTAGATTAGGTATTTATCTAAGATTTAAGTTGAAGGAAGAGTTTTGCAGCCAGAAGAAGGAGGAAAGAAAGAAAGAAAAAAAAAAAAGAAAGAAAGAAAGAAAGAAAGAAAGAAAGAAAGAAAGAAAGAAAGAAAGAAAGAAAGAAAGAAAGAAAGAAAGAAAGAAAGAAAGAAAAAGAAACATAAAACAATAAACTCAACAAGAAACAATAAATTCAGAGATTTATTGCAAATGTTCTGGACACCCCTTTCCAAACATGGCCTCATCACTTATCGCCTGGGAGCAATATTATTTAATGAGCACTTACTATGTGCCAGGTATTCCACTGAATGCTCTACAGACATTGTCTCATTAATCCTCAAAGAGCCCTGTGAAGTAGGTGTTATGATCCTATTAATGAGAAAATTGAGACTTAGTAAGGTTAAGTCATTTTTTCATGTCCTACAGCTAGGGAGAGGCAAAGTACAGATTTGAACCCAGGACAACTCATCTCATACCCGGACCTCAACTCCTAACCTCTGTGCTGTCCTGAAAAAAGAAAACTGATCAGCCAAGGTTTTTCTCAGTCCCATTCAAAAATGTTTCTTAAGATGCTTAGAATATTGTGGTAATGGGCATACTGGTAGTATTGATCTGGCCATCACATCTTGAGCACAAACGGTGATGGTCAGCTTTGTACCCCATGAATATGCATAACCAATAAAATAAAATAAAATAAATAACAAAATAAAATTTCCAAAAACAAAAAAAAAAAATGTTTAGAATAGACATTGTATTCATCTGCTCTGGCTGCCATAACAAAATATCACAGACTGGGTGACTTAAACAACAGAAATGTGTTTTCTCGCTATTATGGGTGCTGGAACATCCAAGACAAAGGTGCTGGATGATTCGGTTCCTGGTGAGGGCTCTCCTTGGAGCATGTGTGTGTGTGGAGAGAGTGCCCTGGAGTCCCTTCCTCTTCTTGTAAGGGCACCAGCCCTATCGGATTACAGACCCACCTTTATGACCTCATTTAATTTTTATCTCCTCCCCACAGACTCTATTTCCAAATATTGTCCCATTGGGGGTTAGGACTTTAACATATGAATTTTGGGGGACACAAACATTCAGTCCATAACAGCGATAAGTTCTATTATAATAATAACATTTATGGAGACTTCAAGATTTTATTTAGCACATCTTTTATGCAGTGCTTACACTAAGAGCACTATTCTAAGTGTTTTAAACTATTAACTCATCTAATACTCTCAATAGCCTCAAGAGGTAGTTATTATCAATACCCTCCATTTGCGGATGAGGAAAACTGAAGGACAGAAAAATTAAATTATGTGTCCCCTAGTGGTAGAGCAGAGATGTAAACCTGTCAAATACTATACAGTAAAAGAAGTAATTCAGTGGATCGCTCCTTGCTGACCTGTGACTCCGCCCTTTTCAATCCATGCTTCCCAGGTCATCGTGGAAGGAAAAGAATCTGAGAGGGTCTGTGGGCCAGAGCTGGCTTCCTCTCACATTGCATTGGCTAGAATGCAGACCTATGACCACACCTAACTGCGAGAGGCTGGGAGATGTGATCCACTGTGCACCCATGAGGAGGAGGGAAAAGTTCCATGAACAACCAGCCATCCCTTCCCTATAGAAAAAGCAATAATAAGCAATATAAAATATACTCAACTTGGTGAAAGGAAATCCAATTTCTTTATTTAATTTTTAAAAAACCTACACATCTAGGAAGCCTAAATGACAATAGGTGGTGAATTTTGTTAGCAAATGTCATTTTCTCAGTAGTCTCATGTCCCAAGACAGAATACACAGCATTTACTGCTTGTGCCTGTGCCATGGGCAGGCAATATGGGGAAGCACTCAGCAACTCCCTGCTCTTTCTTCCTGTGCTTCTCTCCGTGCACCCTACTCCTTCCCTCTGAGCCTCATTTCCTCCTCTCCCACCACTTTCATTTCCACTTTTCTTTTATTCCACTCTGATCCATTTTCCGTGTGAAGCTGGCAGGTCACCACAGGCATTGCCAGAGCCCTCACATTGGTGGCCTTCGAGCTGAAGAAGAAAGAAGCTGTTTACTGGAGCGGAGAGAGGGCTGGGGGCAGACCAGTGCCTGGCTTGTCCTAGCCCAGACACTTTTCAGCTCTCCTTGACTCAGGACAACTTTGCTGCTCTGGACCTCAGTTTCCCCACTGATTAATGTCTGAGTTTATACTCGATGATCTCATCAAGTGTGAGGGGAGTTCTCTGACTTAGTCAGGGAACCACAGACAGAGTGATATGAGCTATTTCTGAGGACTAGGGGATAAAAACCAAGTATACTTGGGGCTAGGAATCTGCTGTACCTCAGGAAGTTGGCAGGAGAAAATGATGACTCAAGGATAAGCAAGTCATAAAGGAACTGGCATAAAAACAGAAACGTAGACCCATGGAATAGAATAGAGAGCCCAGAAATAAATCCAAACATAGGCGGTCATCTAATTTTCGACAGGGACAGCAAGAGGACACAATAGGGAAAGGACAATCTCTTCAATAAAGGGTGCTGGGAACACTGGATTTCCACATGAAAAGAATGAAACTGGACCCTTATCTTACACCATACACAAAATCAACTCAAAATGGATAAAAAAAGTTAAATGTAAGACCTGAAACCATAAAACTCCTGGCAGAAATCATAGGGGAAAAGCTCCTTGACACTGGCCTTGGCAAGAAGTTTTTTGGATATCATACCAGAACCTCAGGCTACAAAAGCAAAAATAAATAAATGGAACTACATCATACTAAAAAGCTTCTGCACAGCAGAGGAAACAATCAACAAAATGAAAGACAGCCTATGACCTGGGAAAAATATTTGTAAACTACCTATCTGATAAGGGGTTAATATACAAAATTTATAAAGAACTCCAACAGCTCAATAGCACAAAAGCAAACAACCTGGTTAAAAAATGGGCAAAGGACCAGAACAAACATTTCTCCAAAGAGACATAAAAATAGCCAACAGGTATATGAAAAGGCGCTCAGCATCACTAACCATTAGGGAAATGCAAATTAAAACCACTATGAGATATCACCTCACACCTGTTAGGATGTCTATTATCAAAAAGACAAGAGAGCCTGCTGGTTAGCTCAGTTGGTTGGAGTGCGGTGCTGATAACACCAAGGGCCGGTGTTCCATTCCTGTTATCAGCCAGATGCCACAAAAACAAAGAAACAAAGAAAAGAAGACAAGAGATAACAAATGTTGGTAAGGGTCTGAAGTGGAGAAAAGGAAACCCTAGTACAGTGGGCTGTTGATAAGAATATAAATTGGTACAGCCATTATGGAAAACAGTATGGGGGCTCCTAAAGAAATTAAAAATAAAACTACAATATGACCTAGCAATTCCTCTTCTGGGTATATGCCCAAAGGAGATGGAATCATCACCTTGTAAAGATACCTACACTTCCATGTTCATTGCAGCATTATTTACAATAGTTAAGTATGAAAACAACCTAAGTATTCATCAGCGGACAAATGGATAAAGAAATGTGGTACCCATATATAATGGAATATTATCCAGCCTTAAAAAAGCAGGAGGTCCTGGCATTTGCCACACTATGAATGGACTTGAAGGACATTATGCTAAATGACATATGCCAGACACACACGAGAAAATATTGCAGAATCTCATTTATATGTGGAATCTAAAAAGAAAAAAAAAAGATCAAATACACAAAATACAGAGATAGAGATTAAAACCATGGTGGTGTGGGTGAGGGTGGGGAAATGGCAGAGGTAGGTCTGAGGACACAAAGCAGCAGACATGCAGGAAGAACAAGCCTAGAGATCCAATGTACAAGATGAGAACTACAGTTAAGATTGCATTGTGTTGGGGATTTAAAAAAAAAAAATAGATTTTAGCTGCTCTTGACACAAAGATAAGAGATCCCCATGAGAGATGATAGACATGTTAATTTGCTTCACTATAGTAACCATTATACTATCTATGTGTATCCCATAACATCATGTTGTAAACTTCAAATAAACACAATCAAATGTATGAGAAACATAAAAAAAAAAATAAGCATAAAGAATTGGTTGAGTTCTTCTCCCCAAAATACACACATAAATAACTTAAAGCAGACCAAAGCACCTAGCCTGGGTTAAGAAGGGGACCAGGTGCTTAAAGCAAGATGATAGGGCAAAAATCATTCACTCCAATTGTATGGAGTCCAGGTGAGGACTGAAAAACGCCAGACTGGCTGGGAGCGTCTGCACTGACGGGAGGAACACTGACCAGTCGAGCCCCACAGCTGCTCTGTAAGAATTTGGGGCCCCTGTTGCCAAACATACCTATTTTTCAAAATAAATGGAAAATCGGGACACTTTTCATTCTGGAATGTTGATATTTATTTTAAAACATTTTAAAAACATTTTAAAACATTGATATTTATTTTAAAACATTTTAAAAACACACGTCATGCAAAACACGTGTGTGGGCCAAATTGATCCCAGGTGCACAGTTTGTGGCTGGTGATTAGGCCCACATGGCACAGTCACCTACAGAGAATTGTCTCTGTCAGATGAGGAGTCGGCACCCATCACACAGGACACTGTTCCACGCATGCAGATATTCTCTACTTGTGGGCTAGAAGGAAAGATGTCCTGGACTTCAGTAAGCATTACCCAAGAACGATGAAGGTGTGGTCGTGATCGGTTACTGCGGGGACCGAGTCTCATCATGAGAGGTGTCATGCTCATTCTTACCGAAAACAGGTGGAGCTCAGACTAAGTCACTGCCTCATTTCCGCAGAACCACACGCTGCTTGCTCGGCGACTGCTGCGACTGCTTTGCTGTCCTCAGGACAGATTCCCCTGCATCACCCGAAGGGCGTCAGCTCCACTGTGTGGTTAGGCTTCGGCAGCTCCGCAGCAGTCTGCAGGAATAAACCAGTGATTTTCTTAAGTTGCATTTATGACGATTGAATTAAAATACACTTAGTTTGATATTTACACAACTTCTAGGGTGAACTTCTTCTGTAAGCCGAGGAATCTTTTGGGAAAGTGGGTAACCCATGCCCCAGTTTGACCCACCTAATTTCTTGTATATATTCATCATTGTGAGTACCAGGTTTTCTGAAACTAAGGTTCACATGAACCTCAAACAGGAACAAGTGAGTAAGAGGTCCCAGGTGACTCATTTAGATTTCAGGTCAGGAGTGAGTCCCCATCACCAATAACCCCATGACCTTCAGGGTAGGTAGAGTTAGGGAGGGAAAGTTGAGAACCACATACAAGCAAACAGAACAAGCTTTTTAAGAAAAAAAAAAGCTTATATTTTAAATGTTGAATACATAGAATTATTGGATTTTTTGTAGTATTACATTTTACATATTTATTAAAATACAATAAATTGTGGTTGTCTCTTCATTTAGATTTAAATTATATTAAAATCTAATAAATATTATAATTATTCATTTTCTAATATTAAGATATTGTTTAATGATTAACAACAAAACACAAACTTTGTGAATATCAAAAACAACAGATTTCTGTTATACTAATATAGATCATAATATCTGTATAGGTATCATGTTTAGAGAGATAAGGAAAAAAGAATTGGAGGTGAAGTGGGAAAGATAGACAAGGAGTTAGGGGAGAAAAAGAGAAAATGCTGTTGTCGACAGCTGAAAACCTCCATAGCTGTTGGGGTTACTGACCAGCTGTGGAATTCTAAGCAAGCCACTGAACCTCTCAGTCCAAGCTTCCTTACCTATAAAGATGGCAATGACATCACTGACCCTATTTATCTACTTTATTTGCTGTCAAAAGGCTTAATAGGATTTTTTTGAAAACACTGGAAAATTAAGTCCTTATAGCACTTATAGACAGCAAGGTATTTATGATAACATAACCTTAATAATATAAATAAAAAAGAAAAGAGAGGACAAAAGCGAGCTGAGGAGGTCCAAAGAACGGGGGTGCTCTGTTGGCTCCGCCTGCTGCAATGTGGCCCTCAGAGCAAATTTTCTCCAGCTCTCTCTTCCCTTTGAAATTCAACTTGTCTTTGTAATCTTTGAATGGTCCTGATTTGGCTTTATTTCCAACTTCAAAGTTTACGTTTTAAATAAACTCTTATTGTGACATGGATTTTGAAAGTTTTAAATGTATGCAGAAATTGAGAGATTTACATTGGCCTGAACTTTGAATTTCTGCAACATTAAAATTCCCTATCCTTAACTTTTTAGCAGAGATTGTTTTTCTCCCATTATAAGTGCCTCAGTGTTAGATTTGAAATCAGCATTTGTGTAATATTCCAAGTCATTGTTTTTATAGCCTCAGGGTAAGTATTGTTCCAAGAAAGAACAGCATGCTGCTAAAAGTAGCCTCGGAATCTTGACCATCAGGATAGATACGGTCTCCTTGACCCTCTGCTGCTCTGGTGTGATGATTTTCTCAAACACAAATTTCATCTTGTCACTTCTCATGGTTCTCCGATGACTTAATGAAGCCCAAATTCCTTGTGGCAATCCAACCTCTTGACGGTCTTGCTTAAATCCACTTTTCCATCTTGTTTCCCCAATCAGCCTAGGATAACACAGGAGGACTGTGTAGCAGGCTTAGAAAATAAACAGTCCAGATTGTATGTGGAAAATGGGCACTGGGAGGGGAATTTCCAGGAAAAAATAAACAGTAATAAAATGATAGACCGTCTGATATGCTTGAGCATTAAAAAAAATGTTGGTTGATATATAAATAATCTGATGGGGAAAAAATTGTCTCAGTATGTAGAAAGCAAAACAATGATAAATCCAGGAAGACGAAACATGTTGCAAGAAAGAAAACATGATGATAGTGGATTACTTTGGTTTTGCAACAGTTATTATTTACAGGAACATACCAATGTCAACCCCTTTATTGATTTAGCTAAAAGTGGTAGATAACTATTGGGATGGTGGCAGGAGAGGAAGCAAGGTAGGGATCATAGGAGCACTAAATCTTCATCCAGCATAACAGAAAATCAATAGATAGCGTCCAAGTTAAAAAAAATAGTTCTGTAAGCACATTATTTAGAAATCTAGAAATGAATATTATCCCCTTCGTTATACCAATTATAGGGGTCTATGTTCATGGCCTAGATGCTCAGTTTGAAAATGTCTTGCTCTTCCAGGAAGCTTTACGTAGCCAATATCCCAAGGCACAATATACACTTAGGTTAGGGTTTATTGTTTCAGATAATAGATATGAATTTCTATTTTGAGTCTTTCCTTGATAATTTTAATTTTTTGACCAGCTTTTGACAAGATATAATTAGAGGATCGTTATTTTTTACCTTATCATTATAGAGTTGACACAGAAATCACCCTGGGACCCCATGAGTGTCCTATCAACTTTCTGGTTGGCTGTCCACTGGGATTGCATTATTAGTGTTTTCTTGTCTGTTCTGTAGGACCATTTCATTGAAATTTGGTCACATAATCTTGAGAACCACTTCCGTGGTTACATAGAAACAGCAACCCCTTGGAAGTTCTCCAGAGAACAAATGAGTGAGGGACATTGTCATCCCCCCCTCCCATGCTGTGGAACTCTTTTCTCAGAGCTCCCAGTGACACGAGTCAACTGATCTAATGATGATGTCTGTGAGGACCCATATACAGGAATATAACATTCGGAATGATTAATTAATCTATTTTTAATGTAAAAATTAACACACACAGAAGTTGTAACGTTTACCGTTCATTCTACTGAATCACCTTTCACACCCCACTCAGGATTGCAGGATGTGTCCTCCCAGGGCTGACCTCCAGACCCTTGCTTCTCAGCCTTTCCTAAATGTCCCTGTGGCAGAGGGGAGGGACCATGGGCTGTCAGGGTCTCTAAAAGGAAGGGGAGCTTCATCCCATGTGGAGCAAGTGAGACATTTCCTTGAGTTCTTTTGTTCTACCTTAAAATTTATGTACATTTTGCCTTCTCTTTAAGAACATTATACCTTTGTGTGCTTTAATCAAGCACATTTGCATCAAACTTGGGTAAATCTAACTAAAAGTGATAGTCCAGGGCAGAGTCCCCCTTGTTGTTAGCGTACTTCATTTTTGGAGCATGTCAGTAGGATAAAAGAATAATGTTGACCTGAATTTATCAATAGAGAAAGCCAGATATTGACCACAGTGTACATTCAAACGTTCCTCAGGAGCCACTGGCTTCCCAGTAATATTAGTAAGAACTCTAAGTTTCCAAGCAGCAACTTTTAAAAACCACCCTTTTCATTACACCCTAACCATGGGCCATCTTAAGCCTTGATAAGGGCAGCTGGCTGCTGCTGCTAACTCAGCAATTGAAAAAATGAGTAAAATTGAATATAAAATGACAGAATGTGTGCGAAAGGGACAGGCAGTCCCAGTGCCAGTCTATAAGGGAGCAGCAAAGACGCTGCTCAGATCTCTTTTTGTTCCAATTTTGCACGGAGTTAATGTTATCTTGTTGCTGGAGCAACTCCTTTTAGAAGTACGCTTGTAGGATAGAGGTGCTAACGAGATACAGACCTTGTCCTTAAAACATGGTCACACATGATGCAAGACAGAAGTTGGAAACCTCAGAAATGAAGTGCTGCAGGAGCTGAACAGAAAGAAAGATTTCTCCTAACTTGGAGAGAGGAGAGGGAGTGAAGAAAAGGTGTTGAAGTCCTGAGGGCGGAGGTATTGGAGAGGATCCTGGGGGACAGGACTAAGACATACAGAAAAGGGCAGAAAGGGGGGCACAACTTGGGGGCAGAAGCAGTGATTTCTGCAAGCATTAAATGTACTGTTTTTTAGTGGATAATTTACATAGTCATTTGTTTCTATTTCTAATTCTTTCTAGTTCCAATAATTGACTACATGTGGTATGGTAAAAACATTTTAAGTCACAGTGGCAGTTTATTCTCTGTATTTGCAGTCATAAATGCTGTAATTTTGAAGTATGAAGTAGAAACTCAGAAATGCTAGCTGCCCGTTCTCAGGCATTCTGCTTTATACATATTGTTTGCATTAGTCTTTTTATATGACAAAGAAAATTAAATAGTACTAAATGGTTTATAACAAAAAACAGTTGTCCCCTGCCTCACCCCAAACCTCTCCCACCCCTGGTTCTGATGCTCAGAGGAGAACATTTCCAAGTCTTTAACTGTTTTGTTTGATATTTATTTCTGGATTCCTAAGTAATATGCTAATGTGAGTTTTTAAAAAATCTTGGCATTACCTATTGATTTTCTGTTAAGCTAGATGAAGATTTAGCACTCCTGTATTTCCCTGCCCTCACTTTTTCTCTCTTGCCATCTTTTCAATAGTTATATTCCATTTTCGGCTAGATCAATAAAGGTTTTGATATTAGTATGTTTGAGTAAATAATATTCACTGCAAAACTTAAATAATCTACTACTACAATGTTTTCTTTCTTGCGAACTGTTTTGTTTTCCTGGACTTATAATTGCCTTGTTTTTTCTCCTTGTGGTTTTTCAGTACATTGAAGGCTTCATTTTTTTCCCCCATCATATTGTTTATACAGCAACTGACTTTTAAATGCCTAAGCACATCCGATGGTCTATCTATTTTTTATTATTTTGACTTTTTCCTGGAGACCTCCCTCCCCGCATCCTCCATCTTCCTCAGACAATCTGATCTGGTGGCCTTTCACGCCTGCCACCCAGCACCCTTCCTGGGACCTTGTTACTTTGCTGAGTTGGATGCTCTGTTTCCTGGCTCTTCTATTTTCTTTTTTTCCCAGCCTGTTCTCCCATTTTTCTGCCACATTCTTCAGGAACTTCCTGCGATAGTCAGTCCAGTGGTCCCCAGTGATCCTTGCATCCTGATGTCCTCGCCCTCTTGCAGTCCCCTCCCACACTGAGCCAGGGCTGACTGTGTGGTAAATGGAAGGCAGTGAGAGTGACGGTGTGCGATTTCTGAGTCAAGATCACAAAGGGTCATGCAGGGTACTGGCTCCTGCCTTGCTGTCTCGAATCCCTTGCTTGCTCTGTGGAAGTCACCTGCCCAGTGAGAGCAAAGGGAATACAAAGGTTCCTATGTCCCCAGGGATTAGTCTCTGGGGGAAAGCAAAGACACCCGTCAGAGAATTTTCCCTTTCCGTTTTGCTTTGAGTTCATTGCCTTACATTGGTTGAGCATTGAACAGATGAATGCACTCCAGTTTTATATGTGTTTATTCATTTCTGGGCAAGTCTAGGGATATGGGGCATCACCATACCACCCTCAGGCACCACTTGGCCTCGCTAAGCTACTGCTGGTTATCATGATTTGGTAAGCTCAGCCAGTGATGCATTTCTTCCATCTGCATCTTTGTGAGGGATCTACTTCAGCTGCTCATGCCATTAAAACCCAGCGTATAAATAAACCCTCAAATCGCTGTGTCACAAAATGTAAATCAAGATTATCAGAAATGAAGCATACATATGTAATCAGAGTGGCATTTTTAGTTGGTGATAGGTTAACGGTTTTGCTATCACTAATAAATGGCATTTTTAGTTGGTGATAGGTTAACGGTTTTGCTATCACTAATAATGTAAAACAATTTATTTAAATTGTTGTTTATTTTGTCTTAATCTTATGCTTTTAAATCCTATTTACTATATTAGTATGGTAATATACTTACATAGTATTTGTCAATAAATAAAGGCACCTAAAGGCATGTAAGGTCCGGGGAGCATTGGCATCACGAAGCACCACCTCTCAAGACTTACATGGGAGAGGGAAGTCTTGGCCCTAGGGATGGCTGGCTCCAGAAAGGCCCAGCAAAGAGCCATCCTACCACCCTTAACGCTCCTCTCGTTCACAGCTGTGGTCTTAATATCAAACATGAACTTGCACATTCTGTTGTCTTTCATTGTGAGATAACAATTATCCTTATTTTACAGATGAGGAAACTGAGACTCTCGGTTTAGTAAGTGGTGCTACATTTTATAAGTGCAAGGGCAGAACTTGTATTTGAACTCAGGTCACACTGACTCCAAAGCACATATTCTTATTATTATGCTGCCCTGAGCTTCCATAAAAGTGGGGCTTCCTAAAACTCCCATTTTCTGTTTCACGAATATTCTGCTTTACCTTTCCTGAGACATATATTTGTTTCACACTTGAAGAACTCCAAAGTCGGGCTGCATCTTGTAACTGATGGGGTCTCTCTCTTGCTCCTGGCCAACTGGCTGTCCTAAGGCAGTGGTCCTTGTCTGCACATGTGCACACTTGGCTGACATTCTGGGGTCATAACCAGTCTATTGCAACTACATATGGTTTCAGACCACAAGCAATTTAAGGACATGGGAATCCTATGTGTTGAGAAACAGGATCTGTTTTGTGGGTTTATCACTCTCACTTCCTTCAGCCGTTCTTAATATAGTTTCCCTGACAAGCCACTCTCAGTTCTCTTCATGGCTCTGTTCCTGCTCTTTTCCTGTCTAGAATGTCCTTCCTTCGTTCTCGTCCTAGTCCTCCAAAATTCAGAGTTCAAGAGTCACCTTCTCAGGGAGGCTGTCCCACGTGTTTCTCCCTTGTCAGTCTCCACCCTACACTGTCAGCTCTTGGAGAGCAGGACCTCAGACATCTCTGTGTCCCTGACCATACAGAACTTGGCATATGGTAGTAAATATATGCAGTGGATATCTGGTGAATGAATAAGTGAGCAAATGAATGAATGAGGCCAGCATTTCCACTGCCTGGAAGCCAGGACCAGCATCCTGCGCAGAGATCAGCAGCTGGAAACCTTTAGTGTGGAAGGAGCAGAGTACAGTGGAAGCCACCCAGCCTCTGGAATTCATGACAAAAGCAGAATCAAACAAACAAACCGCCCCCCCCCAAAAAAAAAACACTGAGTTGAGTCCCAGCACTGCCACCTTGGGAAAGTCACATAACCTCTTTGTAAATGGGGATGACAGTAACATCCACCTCATGAGATGGAGGAAAGATTGAAAGTAAAGTGCCCAGTAAATCCTGTTTATGTGAGTTCCTTTACGCTCATACGAGCTAGAGTTTGGTCAGGAGAGAGGAAAAGTTTCACATGGTATAGTGAATTCCGGTAATTTTATGTTGCCTTGAAATCCATTTAGAATGTAAATTAAACTTTCTCATACCAGAAGCAGGGCTTAGTCACCCTTGAAAGCGTCTCCGGTTCTCTGCCTCCTCTCAGGTCCTCAACATGGTAGATTCAGATATCTGCCTGAAACCACTGCCTCCTGGTGACCCCCTTCCCATGGGACAGCTAGATACAGCCTCCTGCACTCACCCCTCTGACCCTTCCATGCTGCCTGGACTGTGCAGATGTGCCTCAGTGACCACCTCTGAGTCACAGCATGACCCTGCAGCTTCTGCCTACTGGCTCTACACCCACCAATTAGAACTCCCCATGAGAAGTCTGCTCGGGTAATGCCCTGGACCCTAATCAAGGCTTTAGCCCATGGGTCTATTTCTCTTTCCCTCTTGCCCCCCACCCGCTAGTTGAGTGTGTGTGTCCCGGATGTCTCCCTCCTTTCTGTTGCCCCTAGGAGACATGCTGCCCTCTTCTTTCTGGGATTTGTAAGTAACACACTACTTCTATTATTTCATGTGTTTTGCTAAGGTGCCTTTTCTATGTCTCACCGGACCAACACACCCAAGGGTAACTTCGTTTTCTGTCAGGGCTCTCCTAGAGAGTAGCTATCTTGGTAGGAATAAACTGAACACAGGTCAGATGAGAGCCACAAGGTGTCTGCCAGTATAAACATGTTTCCTGTGAGAGGGACACCTGGCCACGGGTCGGACTCTGAAGCATTAGGCTGCCTACCAGGATAAAGAGGTATCTGTGAAAAGCATACTGTAAACAGCCACGGCCCAATCCCCTGGAGCAGCGTGAAGGGCGGCACTAAAGTTCATGACCATCTCCTGAGACAGACCCCAAGACAAATTGAAAGAAAACAGCACACGCGGAGAGTTATCATCTACTAACAAGGGTGTAGCTATAAAGGGGTAAAACACATCTCTGAAGAAAATCCCGAGGCTGAGAGTCCTGAAGGAAGGAGAAAACTTAAAAGGGAGTTGTTATGGTACATTAGCCTGTTTCCTGATGCTTATAACAGAAAACCTAAAACTGGGTAATTTATAAAGAAATGAAATTTGTTTCTTACAGTTTCAGAGGCTGGGAAGACTACAGTCCAGGGGGAACATCTGGTGAGGGACCTCTGGGTGGGTCCCGTGGTGACGCAGGCAATCACATGGTGAGAATAGCAAGATCTCGCTCATGCGCTCCTTTTAAAGCCACCAGTCCATACTCATGGTAATTGATTACTCCATGAATGGATTAATCCATTCATGAGAGCATAATCCTCACAATTCAATCACCTCTTAAAGGCCCCACCTTTCAAATACCATAATCAGTTTTCCACCCTGTTAACAATGTTACAATGGGGATCAGGTTTCTGACACATGAACTTTTGGGGGACACATTCCACCCACAGCATATAGGTAGAATCGTGTCCCCCAAAATGTATATGTCAAAGTTCTACTTAGAAGGTGACCATATTTAGAAAAGGGGTCATTACAGACATAATTAATTAAGGATAAGGTCATATAGGAGTAAGGTGGGCTCCTAATCCAATATGA
The DNA here is from genome assembly GCF_000696425.1 of Galeopterus variegatus. Lineage (NCBI taxonomy): Eukaryota > Metazoa > Chordata > Mammalia > Dermoptera > Cynocephalidae > Galeopterus > Galeopterus variegatus. Next base: position 412,950 of record NW_007726968.1, read on the forward strand.
CTGATGTCCTATATAAAAAGAGGAAATTTATGGCCGGCCTGGTGGCGCACTGCTACAGTGCGCCGCTTGGGAAGCGCGGCGGCGCTCCCACCGAGGGTTCGGATCCCACGTGCAGACCGGCGGCTCACTGGCTGAGCGAGGAGCGGGGGCAACACCGAGGGTTGCGATCCCGTTGCCGGTCCCGGTCCGGTACGGGCGCGACACTGAGGGTTGCGATCCGTTGCCGGTCACGAAAAAAGACAAAAAGACAAAAAAAAATAAAAAATAAAAAGAGGAAATTTGGATGCTGACGTGTGTACAGGAAGAACAGCATGGGAAGAGGAAGGCAGAGATCACAGTGATGTTTCTACAAGCCAAGGAATGCCAAAGTTTGCCATCAAACCTCCAGAAGCATGAGACAGATTCTCTCTTCCAGCCCTCAGAAGGAACTAATGCTGCCAGTCATAACTTTAACAAACTTCACCTTAAATGTGTAGCCTCCAGAACGGTAAGACAATAAATTCCGGTTGTTTGAGCCACCCAGTTGGTGCTACTGTGCTATGATAGCTCTAGCAAACTAGAGAAGGCCTCCTGCCCAAAACTGGAGATCAGAGCTCATTGGGGAAGGTGCGCTTGTTTCCCAATGGGTGATAGATCAGTTTGTTGAATTGGCTCAGGTCAGAACTTGTCCAGGTTACAGGGCTGAGCCGCAGGAAACAGCCCCCAGCTCTGTTAGGCTGTTGCTGGAAACTTCCTGAAGCCTCCTGCTGGTGCCAGTGGGCTGTGGATGCTGGGCAGGAAAGGGCGATATGGAACTCACTAAGAACTGAAGGGTGACACTGAAGCTTGGCGGGGGTGATGACTGGTAGTGATACAGGAGGAGCAATAAGAAAGGAAGGAAGTGTGCTGGCTACTAGCAAGAGAAGCTCCTTCCTCCTGCATTGGTCCCTCCAGTGCTCTCTACTGACAGGGCAAAGGAAAATTGCTTACGGGGCTCAGCTCCAGGGTGGAATAAGCGATGAAAGGTGAATTTAGAGCTGAGGGGCAATAAATTAGTAGATGGCCCACCCCTCCTTCCCTTGAATGTATTTAAAGAATAAAAAATACATAGTGCTATTTTGAGAAGGATTTGTTTCCACCAAGGAAGTCGCCATGCAGAAGCTGGGTGGCCACATGGCAGAGTTATTCTTACAGGGGCTCTTCGCAGCTTTTGGTGCCATGAGCTCCTTTGTCTGGTGAAGACCGTGTATCTCTTCTCAAAATAATGTTTTAAAGTGCATGATCCAAAGTATGCAGAATTACAAAGAAACCAATTACATCAAAATACAGTAATAAAAATATTTTTAAAAAACAAGTTCATGATTTGGTGTGGTGATTAATTTTAAATAAGTAATTTTAAATTGAAATTTTAAATTAATTTTAAATTAAATAGAACATAAAGGTGGAGGAAGGGGAATCTGTTCTTTCTGTCCGACTGCTTGAGCTGGGACATGAGTCTTTTCCTGCCCTTGATGGGACTTACACCATTGGCTCTCTGGTTCACAGAACCGTAACAGGAGCTTTCCTGCATCTCTAGCTTGGTGATGGCAGATTGTAGGACCTCTCAGCCTCCATCATCATATGAGTCAATACATATATATATATATACATTCCTATTGTTTTTGTTTCTCTGGAGAACTTTGCCTAATACACAGAGTGACACAAGTGCCTCTTTATTAATGCTCTAAAAAACAAGATCTCGCAGTGGGTCCACGAACTACGTAATCTCTAAGTAGCTACGAGTGTATGAGACATTGTGGGTATCTGTAGCCACTCTGAAGTGATCTGAAAACACCTGTGGTTTGTATTGGTGACACCACAGACGGTGCTATTACTGGCAGTTGTTACTTACATTCATAACTGAAGAAAATGTTAAATTTCAGTTACAGATGAGTGGGGAGGAAAAAAAAAGACATAATTCTTATATGCAAGTTTGTGGACGCCCTGAGTTAAAAACTCCTGTGCAAAAGGCAATTCCAGCAATTAGCACTGGGTTGGCCTTTATCTCTCTACATACCAGGCAGGCATTTCTGAGGCTAACACCAGGGAAACCAATCACCTAAACACAAGAGTCAGTCATTTCTATATAAGCCCTTTACATGCACATACACAAGAGCCAGTCATTTCTATATAGGCCCTTTACATGCACATAAAATGCTGATTTGGAAGCTTGAGGCATCTCTGGATGACCCGCTGAAAGGCCTCTGCTACTCCTCTTGTCCAGCCCCCACCATAACTGCCGCCGCCTGCACGGGGAGGCACACAAAACCCGAATGCATGTGGTCTGAAACGTGAGGAAGAGGAAAGCTTCTGCACCACGATGCTTGCTCACATGAAAACACAATGAAATACTTCACCACTTTTGGTGGAAGGGTCATGTGGTTCTGCCCAAGCCTTGGCCAAGAGAGGCAGGCGAAGAAGAAACACTTGTGTGTTTGCACGGCTGGTGCTGGATGGGACCACTGACCCACTGACCACTTGGCTGGTGAGGATAAAGACAAGCCTTGACTTCCCGGATTGTGTTACACAGCTTGTAAACCAATGTCCCAGAAGCCATAAACAGAAGATAGGGCTGAGAGGCCAAGGCAGGCAAGCACAAGCTGGGGCACAGACCCAAGCCCAGAAGCTGCACATTTGTTTTTTGCCCAATCCTACTCTTCCCCGGGTCAGCCTTCTGAAAAAGAAAAAGCCAAAGCAAAAAGGTGCTGGCATATTCACTGGAGTGCACTGTTCATCCAGCAAATATCTGTTGAGCCCTGGCATGGGTCAGGCACGTGCTGGATGTCAGGGAAACAGTGATGAGGTGGGTCAAGTGCCTGCTCTCTGGGAGCTCAGTCTAGAGAGGGAACAGGTAAGTAGGCAAATTATAACAGCATAATGTGATAATGCTGCAGGCTCTGGAGGTTACCCAGGGCCACGGAGCAGGGAGGCAGGAGGACCTGCTCATCTCATTAAAAAGAGCTCCACTTAAAAAACAAAAATGCAAATGCTTTACTCACACTATTACAATGAAACCCTCTAACCTTTAGGTTGCTTTTCTTTTTAGGGATTTTACCCTGTGTACAGAAGCATAAGCAACAAATATTAAGTCAAGGGGAAAGAGTGGGACTCAATTACTTGTCATCACCCCTTGAGAAAGCTCTAGGTTTTCCCACCTCCCACTTTGGAGACACATTTCTGCTCAGTCCTACTCCCTGCCAAAGTCAATAACAACACTGAGAAGTCAAAAACAAGGATAAAACAGGTTATAAAACCCCAGAAAGCAACTAAATCTGAAGACTAATTCTGGTTGCCCTGCCAATGAGAGAAATGAGCACAGGAGCATCTGGCAATGGATGGGGGAAGTGGTGGTTTAGCAAATGCGAGAAGCAAGGCCACTCTGACGTGGTGAGCGTTCTGCCCCCAGGAGATCTGGCAGAGGGAGACCGCGGGGCTATGACGCAAGGACAGCCTCTTAAGTGTCCTCTTCAATGAAGATCCAGTGTTTCGCTGGCTGGAGAAAGTGGCAGAGAGAAGCTCGAGCCGATAACCTGGACACCAGCACAATGGGTCACCTTCACGACACCCAAGTAATTAACACATTTCTGGGCATGGCCGTGGTAAAGTAATGGGACTGGCAAGTCCACCTTTCCTTCCCCTGCCAAAAATAAGAGAGCAAATTAATTGTCCATTTGGTACATTTTTACAGAGTGCTATGAGCAAAACCAGCATTCCTACCTCAGGCATATATATTTGGCTTCACCTGACTGTGCCTAAAGAAAAAATTTGATTTCTTGATTGGTGAAAATTATTCTTCATGAACCGTTTGAGTAGATTCCCAGAATGGACACTATACATTTTCTCTAATTTTGGATGGGAAAAAAATATCTGCAAGGAAAATTTGAGTATTTGTAACATCCTCCACGATCCAACCAGCATGAACCCCTCATTAAACCTTCTTTTGTGGGTAACTCCCTTAAACCTCAAAGCCAGCAGGGGAGCAACTCTGGGGAGCTAGAATGGGAGGTCCCTGAGAGCTCGGGTAGCCACAGTCTCCATCTGTCTTGACAGAGCAGAGAATTACGATGTGTGCCTCCCAGCAAAGCCGGACTCCATACATTCAGAGCCTGGGGCTGAGTAGGAAGTACCCAGGTGCCAAAGTAAATGAGTCTCCTCCCTGGGGTGGTGCCAAGGCCCTGAATTTAGACCACAGCTGAAAGGGGCCCTGGAAAACTTTTGGGAACCTCCCTTAGGAAGATGGAAGAACTGCACACACACTGTGTCCAGAGAGACAGCACTGAATCTGCAGGAGCTGCAGCTGTCTGCTGTGGAGCCTTAATCTGTCCCAAGGAGGCCCCTGATAGACACTGGAGCCTATTTGGAAGCAGTAAACAGTTCTGAGGCGATGATCCCAAACCAGGAGAAAAGGTGACTTTCTTTCATCAAAATCTCAGGTTCTAGATCCAGGGGAACTTCTAAGGACTCCCCCTTTACTCTCCTTTCCTCCAAACCTACCATTACCCACTGCTCCAGAAACAATCCCTTGAAACAGATTTTCAACTTGGCTCATGAGATAGGAGCCAAGGGGAGGATTATTAGAACCAAGTGAGAATTGGCATTAGCCACTGGGGAAAGATTGAAACTAATCTCAGAAGAGCTACTCGAGAGGACAGGGGGCAGTGTGGTCCCATTTTCTGATGTGCCATGATGGCCTCATGTGGACTTCCCCAGGCCTCTCCTACCACCTGTTGGGAGGAGAGAGAGGTCAGCCTTTGGCCTGCTCTCGGCAGCTTTCCTGGGCCCGTCCCATCGCCACCTGGCCTTCAGGGAGGAGCCTTATCCTGACAAGGGGACACTTCCCCAGGTCTGCCCTTCATGACAGCAGCATGAGACAGGTGCATCGACACCACAGCAGAAAGAAGAAGAGCCAGAAGAAGAGGCCAGGGCCTGTGAGAGTCCCTGACTTCTCCCACACGGCTTCATTTTATTCTGACCAGAGCTCTTACCGTGGGGGGAGCTTGAGCCGCTTCAGAGTCTGCAGTCTGTGCTTTTACCAGCCTGGCTAACAGGACTTTAAGAAGCTGCCAAATAAAAAGGGTCAGCCAGTCCCCTGTCTAGTGGGTCTGCCATTCTCCTCCATGCAGTAATTTCAGTGGCGCCTCGTGGTGATTCCCTTCTTTTTTTTTTTTTTTTTTTTTTTTTTTTTTTTTGTCTTTTTCCGTGACTGGCAACGGGATCGCAACCCTCGGTGTTGCTCCTGCGTCTCGCTCAGCCAGTGAGCGGGAACCGGTCTGTATGTAGGATCCGAACCCTCGGCGGGAGCGCCGCCGCACTCCCGAGCGGCGCACTGTAGCAGTGCACCACCGGGCCGGCCCGTGATTCCCTTCTAAGGCAAGTAGTCACTAGTTACCCTGGGACATTTGTGGCCAGAACAACTCAGTCTCCTTCTATCCTGTTTTGCAAAGTGGTCACTTGGAGGACTGGAGGCAAATTTGAATAGGGATCAAGTTGCCACCTGAGAAAGAAAGTCCCCTAACCTCCCAGACAGGCAGAGAAAGAAGGATGGGAAGAGGATTCCAAGCTGGGAAAGAAATTCAAGCCAAGATGAACATAGGAATCACCATGGAATATTCTGGTGACATTGAGGAGACAAGGCGCATCTGCCTGGGATAGAGATTGGCTGTATTGTCCCTTGAATGCTCCCTTCAGGATTAACCGTTACTTCCTGAAGGAGCCTGTGCTCAGTAGGTGGTTTTCTACATGTGGAGGTGCTAGAGCCAGATGGTGTTCATGTTCAGCTAGATCATTGAGTGGAGAATCTTCCATCACCAGAATCCTACTCTTAGTCCCACACTTTCCAAATGTCTGTAACAACAGCTGCAGAACCATCCTCTCCCTTCCCCTGTCTGACTACTGCTCATCAGGCAGGTGTTCTCAGCAGGTATTTTATCATCGCAGGTGGAAAATGGTGCCCTGGCTCCACCGTGGCATCAAGGAGCTGAGCTCTATCCAGTTTCTGATCATCCTCCTCTGTGGGTGGGCTTGTGGCCTTCAGCTCACAGTCCCACCTGGCTGCCACCATGCCCTTAACTTCTCATGGCTGCTGGTGAGGTCGCAGTAGTGTCTTTCTATGAGTTAAGGAAATATCACCCCAGAGACTGTAGCCGACTTCTCCTATGCCTCACTGGCTAGCATTGGATCCAGTGCCTGCTGCTGGTTGCAAGGAAAGCTGATAAAGGGGTTTCCCAAAGAGGGGGATTGACACTGCCAGGACTGGTTAGGGCTAATCATGATTTGTCCTGGGACTGGGAATAATGAGGCCAGATGCAACAGAGATTCAGTAACCAGATAGCAGGGGGGTGGCTGCTGGATGGAGGTAAGTGAGGCAGTGAGGCCTTTTCCCCCCCATTCTCCTTGCTCAGATGGTGATAATGAGACAGGATGGAGGCCCCCACTGGCATCACAGAGCAAGCGCGGAGGCCCCCACTGGCATCACAGAGCAAGCGCGGAGGCCCCCACTTGCATCACAGAGCAAGCGCAGAGCCAGAGCTTGCTGTCTCCAGGAGGGGGCGATGCTTTCTCTATACCATCCTAGCCCAGTAAACCACCGGCTGAGGACTCAATTCAAATTCCAAGGTCTGAGGACTCCCTTGCTGAGTACACTCATAGTTCTTAAACATCACAATGTATCAGAATAACCTGGGGAGCTTGAAGAAAAACCTCAAGGCTCCACCTCTTGAGGTTCACATTCAATTGGTCTGGGGTGAGGCCCAGGCAGCCTCCTGTTCAAAATCTTCCCTGGGGTAATGGTGTTTTTGGTGTGTCACCTTGGCTACTGTCCCCAGTTATTCAATCAAACACTAATTTAGGCACTGCCGTGAAGCTATTGTATAAATGTGATTAAAGTCCATAATCAGCTGACTTTAAATAAGGGAGATTTTCCTAAATAGTCTGCTAGCCTAATTCAATCCTTAGAAAGGCCTTAAAAGCAAAGCTCAGGCTTTCCTGATGAGAAAGAAATTCCACAGTGGACAGCAGCTTCTTCTGGTATCCCAGGAGTTCCAGTCTGCCCTTCCTGATGGCCTGCCCTGTGGATTTCGGAATTGTCTCGCCAGCCCCCACAATTGCATATGTCAATTCCTTGCAATAAATCTCTAAATGTACTCATGTATCTCCCACTGGTTCTGCTGCTCTAATCGAACCCTGACTGAGGCACTAGGAAAATTTAATATGCAGCTCAGGCTGAGAACCAGGAAATTATTCAGTAGTCGTTAAGCCAAAGGGCATTAGAATGAAATGACTCAAGGTCAAATCTCATCTTTTCTACCTAGACCTCTGTGCGACTGCAGTTCCCTCAGCTATAAAATGGGATCACAGTGTCATAGGCGCGTTGTGAAAGTGAAATGCTCCTAGGTATATAAAGTTCAGTGCACATCTGGATTGAACGGTGACTGCTTTTACTATAATGTTGGGCTACTCTGGGTCATGAGCAATAAAATGCCATTCATACGAAAAAATGGGCCTGGTATTCCATCTCACTGATTGACATCTAAAGTTTAGGACTTGAGTCACCTAAACGCTGCCTTTCCCTAACCTGCTCCTGCGTACACAGACACACAGACACGCCCCAGCACGTGCAGGAAACGGAGTCGCGCCGCCCAGCTCAGGTCATTAAAGGATTAATGACGGAGGGAGCCAAGAATTCCACCACGTTTATTAAAACAGACTGTAAATGCTATCGCTCACCATCATCATTCTGGGGCGTTTTAGTAGGTGTCTTGGTTACAGGGCTCGAAGTCTCGCGGGTCACTGGGAGAGTCGTGGAGGTCCCGCTCTCCCTCCCGCCGCCGCGGCGTGGACTCGATCCTCCCGGGACGGTCCTCCCCGTCCCCGCTCCGCCTCCCCGCGGTCAGGTTCGGCCTTCAGTCTGGCAGACCAGTGCCCTCTGGTGGCCGCACGCTGCAGTAACTGCTCCCTCTGCAAGAGCATGTTTGCTGGAAGCAGCTCTGGGATCCTCTGCTTGGCTCTGATTTGTTTCTAAGCTAGGGATGCTCACATGCTCCCGATAAGCCTCTGATGGGCAGCAGGAGCTGCCTTTATCTATTTACGCTGCCGCTAGCCTTCCGTGTATGACCTCGGCCGCTCCTGTCACATCTTTGTGTCTCTGTCTCCTTACCTACAAAACGAGAGGGTTAAAATAGATCCTCTCCAGCTTTCACATCTGGGATTCAGGGCTTGTGATTCAGGGAGAGTCATTCACTGGACAAATCCTATGTGTCGAGTAAAGAGGACTCAGGTTCATCGGGCAGCAAACCCGTGCCTTCCTGGATCTTAAATTGTAGCAGGAGAGATCGATACGAAGCAATAAACATGAAGAAATTAATGATATGATGTGTTGGAAGGTGGTAAATGAATGCTATGGGGAAAATGGCGCAGATACAGGAGCTAACAGTGGTGTCCGAGGTGAAGGCTGAGGGAAGGGCAGGTGTAGATGACGAAGTCAGGCAAGTCCTCCGAGAAGGTGACCTTGGAGCAAAGACCTGTAGGAGAAGGACATGGGTGAGTTAGCCCCGGGGGCTTTCTGGAGAAGTGCATTCCAGGTACAGGAAAACCTCCAAAGGTTGAGGTGAGAGCCCGTGCAATAGGTCTGAGGGCCAATAAGAAAGCCTCTGTGGCCCGGATTAGCATGAAGGAAAGGGCTAGTGATGAGAGGTGAGGCCAGGAGGTAACAGGAGACAAGTGCGTGGCACCTTGCAGGCTATCGCATAGGATTTATCCTTGACTCTGAAAGAAATGGCAGTGGCGGAGGGTGAGGGGAAGGCAGGGGGAACTGGAGAGACGTGAGCAGAGGAGTGGCATGATCTGCCTTATGTTTTTACAGAGTCTGTATTAGTCTGCTTAGGCTGCCATACATAACAAAATACCATAGACTGGGTGACTTAAACAACAGAAATTAATTTTCTCATTGTTCTGGAGGCTGGAAAGTCTAAGATCAAGGTGCCAGTGGACTTTGTTTCTGGCAAGCATCCTCCTCCTGGCGAGCATCCTCTTCCCGGCTTGTACATGGCCACCTTCTTGCTGTGTGCTCACATGGTGAAGCAGAGAGAGCTCTGGCATCTCTTTCTCTTCTTATGAGGACACTAATCCCATCATGAGGGCCCCAGCTTCAGGACTTCATCCAAACCTAATTACCTCCCAAAGTCCCCCCCTTCTAATACTATCACATTGGGGCTTCGATATATGAATTTTGGGGGGGACACAAATGCTCAGTCCAGAACAGGATCACTCAAGCTACTGCACGAGCTAGACAGCAAGGGGGAGGGCTGGATGGGGACAGGGGCAGCAGGAGGACATGGGGACAAGTCAGGCAAGGGATGTGGCAGTGGTTTGGACCTTCTCCCTGCTTTCTACCAACTGGTGGACAAATCCAATCACATTCTTGGATTGACCAATGAAGGACCAGTAGAGGTGGCGAGACGTGTGGTCAGATTCTGGAGAGACTTTGAAGTAGAGACTGCAGGATTTCCTGACATATTCAAGTGGAGTGTGAAAGAAAAAAGAAATCAAGGATGACTAAGGGTTCTGAACTGAGTGACAAAAAGTTGCCCTTAATTGGGATGGGGGACTGAGGTGGGTGAGCAGAGGTCTGCATGGGAGGATAGACATTCTGTTTGGGACATGCTAAGTTTAAGACATCTATTTGTGAAGCGAACTGAATGTGCAGAGTGCAGGAGATGCAGGGGAAGGTTGTTGCTGGAGGCAAGTATCGTACTGTCAAGAGCGTGGGTTTTAGAGTCAGACAGGTTTGTGTTCAAATCTCAGTCCTGTTACTTACTGGCTGTGTTAGCCTGGAAAGGTGTGTTAACTTCTCTGAGTCTTGTTATTTAATAAGTATTTTTTCAGCACCTCCATGTGTCAGGCACTGTTCCAGGTGCTGGGAACACAGGAATAAAGTCTCTGTTCCCGTGGAGTCTACACTCTGTGAAACAAGGACAATAGTAAATGAGCACTTATTGAATGAATAAAGTGTGTAAATTGCCTCAAGAACTCAATATAGTGCTTTGCCCAGTAAATAGTTGATTATAGCAACCTTTCCCTGCTTTCTACCCATTGGAGGACAAATTGTGTCACATGTTGGACTGACCAATAAGAGACGAGAGGACATTCTGAGTGGCAGCCTTCCTGTTCTATAGAAAATATAGAACTGACTCCCTAAAAATAGAAGGTGGTCCCAAGAATATAGCCTACAATTTTTCTTCTTTGTCTTTATTCCAGAGCCCAGATACTAAAGCTAGCACGATGACTTTGCAGCAATGACAAAATCTGATGATGATGGAGATGGTGCATGGATAGTCTAACAAGCAAATAGCTGGGACAGTATCTTAACATGTGATTTGTTCCTGTTATCAAAAACATCCTCTTAGTTAAAAGCATTACATTTCCTCTTAAGTGATAGATGTCTGGGATTTCTTCTTTTACTCTAAGCTGACTCTTTGAGATGAAAAGGAAACCAAAGTGCGGAGATCTCCAAGGGCAGGAAGAGGCCCTGGGATGGATTCTGAGGTTCTTGAACATTCTAAGGGTGGTAGAGGAAAAAGAGGCTGCCAAGGACCCTGAGGCACCACAGCTCTCATGACGGGCGAGGGTCAGGGTGGGGTGAGGTGGGAACTTGGCAAGAGGAGCTGGGTAGGAACGGGTGGCACCGTCCAATGCTGCAGAGGGGACGAGGTGGTGGCAGGCAGGGAGGAAGGCACCTGCATTAGCAGCCACATGTTGCTTCCTTTGGTGGCCCTGGTCATGTCCAGGGAACAGTGGACTGGGAAATAGAGGGAGGATAAGGAGGAAGAGATAATGGGCAGGGAAATCTTTCAAGATATCTGGGTGAAAAGCAAGAGATAGGGCAAGGATAATCGAGACGAGAGAAATGTGCAGTTGAGAGAGACATTTTTAAAGGAAAAAGTGGTTAACACTGTTCTAGTTGACAGATCTTTCTTCACAGGCAAAACTAACAAACAACTCTGGCTCATGAGCAAGAAAAGGAATGTTTTGGAAAAAGCCCATGTAGCCTGCCACAGAGGCCTTCAGTCTAGAATTCTTCCCAAAGTGTACACTGCCTCGGATAGCTTTAATAAAGGAATCTAGTTCTAGATCAATATAGTCCTAAAATTGATCTGCCTGATCATCCTGCCCGTGCATTAGGGAGTAGAATGGATATAGGATCCCACGGAGAAAAGGGAGCAGAGTAAAAATTTTAAATTGCTTGTTCTCATGTGCTTTAAATGGGCAATGGTAAGTATCAAAGGGTGATTGTATTAATTTTTTACTGGATATATTTTTAAAAGTAATGTTGCAGTTTGGTTTTAAAATGCAGATATATACAGTCAGCTGGAAATATTACTGTCTTGCAACTATTTAAGCTTTTGATTAAAAACTTTAGGAGGGCAACTTCAAAATGTGTAAGGGAGTCTTTAGTTTTGGATATTATTTTAGAGGTACATGAGCAAAAATGTTTGACGGCCATTCACTTAAGGAATCAGTCCAAGGAAAGGCTGGACAGTGTCGGAAAGGAAGGAAGGCATAGGGCGCCTCAACTGCCAGGCTTCACAGACTCCACCGGCAACACTATCAACATCATACACTTCCAACCCCCTTAAATGCCTGTCTTTTAGCTCAAGCGCCTAATTCCCAGAGAAGAGGGCCTGGGTGGGCTGGCTTGAGTTGTGCTTACTGCTTGGAAGGGGATGAGAACACCAGACTGAAGGTTGTGCCAGGATCACCCAAAGGAAATGCACAGTATGATTATCGAAAAAAGGGGGCTGTGAGCTGACCTGAAAATCACAGCAATGACCTTCTGCAAACATGTTCAAGGGGAAGCTGCAGAGGAGTGAAAAAATAGATGGCCTGGGGGGGCGGTCCCACAACAGGATTCTGAGCACAAGTAGAATGATTAGGAGGGACACCTCTTTTGCTGTGGCAGGAGCAAGGAGGAAGGACTAGACGAGGAAGGATCCTGGGGAGTTTGCAAGTGGCTGAAAGATCACAGAGGAGGCCCAGTGGATGGTTTCCACTTTCCCCACTAACTGTGGGAAAGGACTCACGCAGGGTAAAGGGCAGGTGAACCAGGAGTTTGGGGGCGCAGATGAGATTTCTCCATTATTTTCTTGTACTTTGCAAGACTTTGTGTCTTTAACAGTCTAATGCTCTTAGCACATGGCACACAGTGCAAATCCATGAAACTACCTCTTGTGGCCTTTTCTCTCCCCAGACTGAGTCAATTTTCCCTCTGGCTCCCACAGCCCTTTGTACAGGTCTCTCTTATGGCTGTAAACATCATTACCCACGTTTTGGGGAAAGTCCATCGAGGATGAATGGAGATAGTGGTAAATTCCCATCAGATTAGTCTCAACTGCTGTGGCTCCCACACGAGTACCACAGGGTCCCTTCAAGCTCAACCCCAGCTTGATTAGGATCTTTGGGTGAGGGCCAGCCCGTGGCTCACTTGGGTGAGCGTGGTGCTGACAACACCAAGTCAAGGGTTAAGATCCCCTTACCGGTCATCTTTAAAAAAAAAAAAAGGGATCTTTGGGTTTTATTAAAGGGTATAGGAGGTGACAGCTAAATTCCCTTTCCAGAGTGTTTTTCTCTGAGGTACTGCTGGACGGGCACTGAATGAGGAATTGAAATGATCACACACACACACACACACACACACACACTCACACACACACATGCTCAAAGTCCTGGGAAATGCTGTGTGCATAATTTGCTCTGAGAGGGTGTTCTTGGCCAAGAATAAAGTCATGATTCGAAGGGCTCCATAATGAGTTGGGTAGTCAAAGTATGACAACCTGCTTCTCTTTTCCTCCTTTCCCTAATCATATGTATATGGTCTTTATAACTTTTAAGTGAATGCAACATGGGTATCCACGTATGTGAAGAGAGGTTAGAACAAACACCAAGAATCCGGTCAAAGTTTCCTAGGAATCATAAGAAAAAAGTATCTTCTTTAAATGAACTATTGAATCCTAGGAATCAGCCTGGGATAAATAAGATTTGAGGTGTATGGTTAGTTCTTTAAAATAATGCAGCTGCTCAGATGAACTTCCACCTAGGAATACATGAAATATCTCCATTTGCAAAACGGATTGGAGGAGTGGGAAGCAAGACAGTGCTTCCTATCATAGCAGTTTTCTTTAATGAAATCCACCGGTGGGTTTTAAACATTCTATCAAAATTTAAAATATGCATAACTAACACAGTGATTCCACTTGCAAAGTGAGAGGTATAAAGATATTCCTAACAGCTTTTTTTTTATAATAGCAAAAGGCTATACTTTCATAGAGTACCGATTAGTTAAATGACCTGCATAACAGAATACTATGGTGCCTTTAAGAGAATAGAGGGGTGTTGACATGGAAAGATTTCCAAGATAAATTAGTTTAAAAGCAGGGTGAGGTGTGACAAATATGCTATCATTTCTGTGTGGAAATATACATATGCAATTATATTTCTGTGTAATATACATATGCATTTTCTGTGAAATATACATATGCAATTATATTTGTGAATACATAGAGTATTTCTGAAGACAGGCCAATGCTGGTTACAACAGTTGCCTGCAGTGAATGAGGTGGCTGGGGAGAAAGGAGAAGGTAATTTTTTTTTGTTTTGTCTCAAGTGCATATAGATTACCTACTCAAAAATATTTTATTACAAACACTCTGCTACCCCAATAAAAACATGTCTTTGTATCAGTTCTGGTACATCAACATCAAAAAGCAATTTGTCAAATTGATTAATTCCTAGAATATCCAGACCTAGATTTTTTTCTCTCTCAATGGAAGATGTGGGTTCTGTTACCACTTAACTGTGTAATGCTGGCCAAGTCAGCCACCTAAGTGCTTGATTCTTCATTTGAAAATGATAAGCTTAGGCTAGAGATGACTTCTAAAAATCTCTTTCTGGTCTAAAATGTTGTGATTATTATTATTATGTAATGTGTATAATTATTATATAATTATAATTTTATTATACATTATTATAATTATTATATAATGGGTATAATTGTTATTATTATACAATGTGATCTAAAATGCTGTGACTATAATTATTGTATAATTATTATATTATGTATAACTTGATTACGCATCTTTTAAAAAGTGCAATAGGGCCGGCCTGGTGGCTCACTCGGGAGAGTGTGGTGCTGGTAGCGCCGAGGCCGCGGGTTCAGATCCTATATGGGGATGGCGGGTGCGCTCACTGGCTGAGCGTGGTGCGGTTCGCACCATGTGGAGGGTTGCGATCCCCTTTCTGGACAAAAAAGAAAAAAGTGCAATAAACTGACAAAGAGAATCTGCCTGCATGTCAGATAGTGAGTTTTGGTGATATGGCAGAAATAATCATATACAGCTACTCTTTTCAGAATATATTTCATTCTTTAACCACACTTTACAATTCCCTTTCATTTCTACTCCAATCATCTATGAAATACCCAAGGAACAACAAAAGAGGCATATTCAACTGAAGAAATTTATTTTACTTTTTTTTTCTAGGTACATAGATGACATAATTATAGACAAGTTTTGATACATAGGAAAACCCTTCTGTCAACCTTTCTTTTTGCTAAATGAATCATCACAATAATTTTTACAATTTTTAAAACAATACACAGCTTTCTTGGGCTGAAGCAATTGCAAGAACATATTGGTACTGGTATATTACAGCTACTTACAATGTTTAAGAACAGCAATGGAGAAAAATAAGTTATTTAAATATTGATTTCATATACAGAAAGTGCAATGTTGTTAGTTGTTATATAACTTGCTTGACAGTTTGTTTTCTCTCTCAATTTAAAATCAAAATAACTTGGACTCAGACTATTATATTTTTTTCTGAAAATAATACAGTACAAACATGCAGCAGTGACTTGGCTAACTGACCTCTTTTGCTGCAGCTATGAAAACAAACCTTGCTATGTCAGGAACTGATTTCCAATAGACTAGTAATTTCCAATTTCACCCACAGCCAGGATTAGGACAGAGAAAAGGGCCTTTGACTAAGGCAAGACCATGAAAAGATATCTGCTTCTTGGTTATCTGGGAATGTAAATAGCAGTAGGAGCTGGCTGCATTAACAGCTTTGAAGTAAAAATTACACACAGTGTTATTTGTAGCTACCTGAGCCGAACTGCCTTTCCAGGTTTCTTTTGTGCTTTCCAAAGACAACAATTTTCACCCTTATTCAAAATTCTGTACCAAATGCAACTGGTCAAAATGGGACATCGCTGAAGCCTTCCACCTGTCTACAAATGTCCACAGGCGGCCCCAAACCACTTCAGTCAAATGTCACACACACACATTCAGGCTTTTCTCAGACCAAATTAAAAGTTTAAAGCAAAAGAAGACCAAACAAACAGTAAAGATTTTTTTTTTAATGTCAAAAACAACACAGAAAACTAAAAACAACTCAGACCCCTTTGATTAGACAGACGGTCCCGCTGAAAATTATTTGTGGTCCCTGAATTTGATTTTCTATGCGAAGGCAATGATTTCCAAAGGAGAGTAATAAAAATACGGTTTGGCATTCTCAAAAACACCAATTCAGAAAGTTACCTTTTCTGGTGCTACTTTTACTTAAATGAAAAACATACTGAGAATGAACTAAAACTTGGAAATTCACATGAGATTTCTTCTCCTTTGTTACCTCTTACATGACCTGCGTGGCCTTTTTGCTCATCTTAAATGATAAGCAGGATCTGTCAGAATGTCAAGGCGAGGTATTTCGAAAGCAGGAAGAGAAGGGTTTTTCTGTGCCCATCTCCACCCCAGCACACGAGACACGCTTGAGTGCCACAGCATTAGGAGAGCCCCGTGGCCTCACTACATTCCCAATGGCTGTGCCACAACCCCAGAGGGCAAAAATGAGCTGCTTATAAGAGTTCTATAAAGACTTGGCAACTTTACCTTTCTAATTCTTCATTTCTGCAACTTCTTCACATGGCATCGAAGAAACATACCTTATTTTTAAAAATGTATACCTAAGCATGAAAAAAACACATCACCTGAAAATGTCCTTTTCAGATTCAGATTCAGATGTATAAAGCACATGCTAAAGACAGCTTTGTAATGAATGAAGTCACTTTTCTCCCCCAAGGGAAATCATTTGTTTTAATTAGTAGAGGAAATATCACAGAACTTTTGATCAAAGCCTGGTGTTCAAAGTGTTTCTATGATAAATGATCACATTGGATGCTTAAAATAGTGCTCATGATAAGAACGTATGGGAAAATCATTTTGTCAACAATGAAACCTTAATAGCTTAGTTGTCTAAACTCGCTGTTTGCTAAAAAATCAGCCACTAGATTAAAAGAGGAAAGAATGTGCTGAAATCAGATGGAAAACAATTGAAAATAAGCAAATACGTAATACATGGCTAATGTAGTTTGTCTGGCTCCATAGTGAACCTTTGTTGCAACTGAAAGAATATCTAACTAAGAAAAGAAGGATAAGAGTATCTTAATTATAAAACTGAAAAAACTTTAAAAACATAAGCTACTTCCCTTTTTAAAAACATCTTTCTGAAATATTCCACCATCACAATGACTTTCTGCAAAGGTGATCCATTAGCTGACGACTGAATTTTGGAATGGACGCGGTCAGAATTCCAAGTCAATACTGCAGCACAGCGACCAACATGGTAGTGATACTAAACTGATTAAAATGAAAGGCAGTTGCAACACACACACACACACACACACACACAGAGTATCTTCTTGAATTTCACACAGCTTTTTACTGGATTTGTAGTTAGTTTAAAAACTGAAATGCGTGCCTGATAAACACCCCTACAAAACAAGCCATGTTAGAATGAGACAATTAGAAAAGCCCATTTTTGCTGAAAACATCCCAGATATATTAGATGGCAGTCTAAGCTGAAGATGTGAAACTATGGTTACAGGGTTGTGGACACTAGTTAGATAACTGCTTAAAAGCTTATATTAAGGCAAATAAAAGCTGATTGCAAGAAAGCAATTATTAAACATCTCTTGTTTATCTAAAGGAGAATAGGATTTTTTTTTTTTTTCCTGGTGCAGCCCGATGTTCTAACTTCTGAACAAATGAGCATGGTCAATAGTGTACAATAACTCCCGAGTCTGTGACTTTGGCCTAGCTAAGCCTGTCTGGCCCTGGGGCATCTTGCAGGGTGACAGACAGAAGGGCAAGGGCACTATCAGAAATGCAAGTCTTCCCTGCCCTCTTCCCCCGGGCTCACTGCCAGTGCACAAAGACAGACTGGAGGCACAGCATTCGTAGTCAGTTGGCATCTTGGTTCTTTTGTGTTCTGAAAATAAAAACAAGTGCTTGTCTTTTCTTTGGGGGTCAAAGAGAATTGCACCAGTTTCCTTGAGGGAGCTGGCTTTTCTGGAGGAGTGAGTCCTAGTCCTGTGCCAAGGTTTTGTGCACTGTTCGGCCACAGGCTGGGCCTTTCTTCTGGATCTGGTCTGCATGTCCAGAGTTAGAGGAATTGCATCAGCATCATGAGCACAGTGAAAGGGTGGCTCTTTGTCCAGGGAGGTCCTCTACAGGCCTGGCTACATGGCCTCGGGGCCTGGCGGCAGTTTGAAGAGTCTGGCTGCTGACACGAGCTTTCTTATGTGTCTCTCCTCTGTGATGCCGGCCTCCTGAAGGCAAGTGTGGGACAGAGAAGGCACTTGGCTCAGTGTGCTGACCCCTGCTGCAGAGAGAGTGCTGGTGTACATGGGCAGACCGATGGAAATGAGCCAATCTGACACAGATGAAATGCACCCAGGAGACAGGGGCTTTCTACAGATTTCCGTGAGTCCACCACTTGGGATCTGGATAAATGAAGAAAGCAATATTATAAACACTGTACAGCAAGATTAGCAGAAAGAATTCTCCTGAAAGATCAAACTAAGCTTCAAGGAAGTGCTCTAGAAGGTTCTGGAAGGTATTTGGAATTAGATCAATCTCCGGTTACGTGTCCAAGTCTCCAAACTGTAAGCATTTATATATCCTGCTATTTTGTCTCACTGTGATGGGCTCTTCAGTGACAGATTCCTAAGTTGATTTGAAGAGAGAAGCTTGTGTGACAGTGTGAACAGTGACACTTAATGGGTAGGGTTTTTAATAAGCAGATTTTCCACTGTACTTTGAATCTATATTAACTACTAGAAAATTAATATTTAATAGTTATAATACAATAATGTCAAGCATTGGCTAGGACAGGGAAATGGACATTTAAAGTTGACTACTGGGGATATAAAGGGCTACACCTTTCAGAAAAGGCGATTTGCTAACAAGTGTGAAAATCTTGAATTTTGTACAGACCTGATGAAGCAAACCCTCTTTGGAAAATGTATCCTCAAGAATTAACCTTCTAAGTCTACATAGATTTATTAACAAGAATGTGTTTTACTACACTATTTAAAATAAAAAGTTGGAAACAACCTAAATGTTTCAACAATATGGGATTGGCTAAACTACAGTACATTCACCTACTCAAACACTTTGAAATATTGATAATGTAAAAGCATTTTTAGTAATAGAGAAAGACTCATAATCTGATAACTGAAAACAATCATGTTTCAAAACTGTACATTCACTATTGCACTTGTGCAGAGAAATGACTGGACAGATTTTTTTACAATAACAAGTAAAAATTGTATTTATTTATGGTGTACCTGATATTTTGATATAGGTACACATTGTGGAACGGCTAAATCAAGCTATTTAACATATGCATGAACTCACACACATTTTTGTGTGTGTGATGAGAACACTTAAAATTTACTCCTTTAGCAATTTTCAAGTATATAATATATTGTCATTAACTGTAGCCACCAAGAACTTATTCCTTCTCAGTGAAATTTTGTATCCTTTATACAACAGATTTTTTAAAGGTTTTTCACAGTGCTGGGATTGCAGATAATTTTTATGTATCTGTTTCTCCAAAACTGTACTTTAAAAAATGCCTAGGCTGACTACGTATCACTTTCTCCCCAGGTGTCCCCTTTTCTATAGCAGTAACAAACCCTTGCCCACTCAGCAGGTGTCAGTCTGACCAACACTAAGCACTATGACCAAACGTATTTCAAAAACCAGGTCGGTGCTCACTGCCATGCGGTGCTGCTTCCGAAGCAGCTTCACCCGGATCTGGTCCATGTTGGTGGCGATGTCCCTCTTGGGCTGATCTAAGTCTTCTGCATATCTCTGTACCAGGGCTTCAGGAATCCCACAGCGGCCATGCTGCGAGGGGAGAACAGAACGCGGCATCAGAGTTGCGAGGAGGTTTTGTTTTTCCCTCTAAGGCACACCAGACATAAGGCAGCATAAGACATTTAGCTACTGGACAGTATCACCAGAAGTTTTCATTTGAAGTGAATATGTTTTCTTTATTGTCAGGATGAAGGCTTTAGAGGTAATAGGAGGGTACCTCAAAAAGTTTGTGGAAAAATAGAATTGAAAGATAATACAAATGTTTTCATCAACTTTTTGTAGTACATTTGTACTTTTACATGCTTATCTTCCAAAGATGTAAAAATACAATGAGCTCTAGGAAAATGTTTTGAAACATAATTAAGGCAGAGCACCATCATCCTATATTTTTGGACCAATGCCTTCTCCCCACTCTACCTGATCATATTACAAAATACAATTCTTCTTATGTTGTTGAAGGGTCTTGTAAACTTCAGGAGAGAAGGACAAACTACTCCACAGATATTCTGCTGTCTGCACTTCATCTACTAAGATTTATACATAAAGCGCATCACTAGGCCAGCATTTACTGTAGAGTAGGCTTCTCACTACTTTCTATTCAAAGAAGTTTACTCATGAAATATCAAGGAGAGAGAAGGAGAGGTGGGGGAGGATCTCACTGTAATGCATTCATAGACTTATAAACAAGGGCTCTCAGGAATGCCTTAAAACAAAACACGCATTTCCAGGAGGAAAATACAGCCGATTAATATCATTGATTTGGCTTCAAAGTCATTTTGGTATTGGTAGATCTACTAATTTTTTTTCAAATGAGAAATGATTTTCATTATAGATCTCAATGTGTTTTTGGCACAAGAGGGGTATTTCATATTATCTTTTTCGCCCCCGTGACCCTTACAGATAATTGTACAATAAAATTATTACATCTCAATAGGGTTCTACCATTTTCAAAATATGTTCACCTGTATTTCATTTGCTCCTAGTAATCCCTCTAAGAGGTCGTTAAACAGGTTATTTTGAATCCCAGTTTACACATAGGGAAATGAAGTGGGCAGATATTACTATCTGAACACATCCTCATTCATTCGAGTAAGACATGGACATGTGAAATCAGGCTCTCCTGTCCACTAAACCATCCCTTACAGGAGCCAGTTCTGGTACTGATTGTTCTCACCGCAAAAGTGCAGCTGCCAAAATGAAAAACGAACAAGCAAAAGCAAAAGCAAAGGAAACTCGAAGGCTGTATCTGCGTTTAATCTGGAGATCATTCTCCCATTTCTCCCAAGGGCAGAAACCACTGGTTGTGGGTCATTCTGCCCTCTCAGAACAGCCCAGGCCACTGGGAAGCCTCTTGGGCAGCTGTGGGCTTCACCGCACCTGACTGCGAGACTTATACAAACAAGGGCCTGTGGACGTGGGGCCAGGGCCTCTGATACCTTATCAGAATAGGGTTCCTCGGTGAGGTCGATGCCTTCGGCATGTAGCTTGTTTTCAGTGAGCATTTCTAGATCGACTCCCCGGGCACAGGAGATCTTCCTGGTCAGAGCTGGGCCCAGCTTCACGCCATGCTCCTGAAGGCTCGTGTTCTCTGGGAGCTCTGAGAGCCAGGGGGGTGGTCTTGTGCTTGCTGGGCTGCCAGGCTCCTGCCCCGTGGGAGGCCTAGGAACCTGTGCTGAGGGACAGTCACTGGGGCTGGTGGGGCTGGTGGGGCTGGCGGGGCTGGCGGGGCTGGCCTTTTTCAGGGGTAGGCATGGAGCATTCGGACTGGGCAGGGTCCCAGCAGGGCCCATAGGCACAGGGTAGAGTCCATTAGCCAGGCGTTCTCTGCTCTTTTTGGCAGGAACAGGTGGAGGCTGTGATGGATTTTTTGGCTGCGTTCTTGGCTCAGGGACCCTCTGCTCAGCATCTACCCCTTCTTTGGTGCCCGGGGGATGGCATGTTCCTTCAAAATCATGTCCTTTCCTGGGACCCTCAAGAGGTGTCCTTGCTAAAGCGTGTTTAGCTCCAGGAGGCCGGGAATCGTGGCTTCTGGGCAAACACTGGGGAGGGGAGAGGCTGTGGCAAGAGGCTGCCATGGAGCCATCCAGTTTCTTAGTAGTCGCTGTCTGAGGTTCAGAAAATCTCTTGCTTTGGGTCAGTAGCAGCACACTGTCAACAGCAGAGTCCTGCTCTGGGGGCTGGGCCTTGGCAGAGGAGGCCGCTGTCTTCTGTGGCACTTCTGGTACAGTCGGAGGGGTGGGTCCTGTCACCTGAGTAGGCACATCTTGCTCAGCACCAGGCTCTCCTTGAAGGTCATCCAGGGAATGGGATCGGGGCCATGATTCCACAGTCTGGGGGGCCTCCAGGGTCTCACAGCTCCGACAGATGGAAACAGGGAGGCTTCGTCGGTTTTTATTGAAACTGGTCACGCAGGGCGGGTCGCAGCACAGGGAGGTGTCGGGGGCGAGGCCACCACCCAGCCTGCGCTCCTCTCCCTGCTTGAGCGCGTCCCCAGACTTCATCAAAGGCAGCGTGGGGTAGTTGCCCAGCTGGCTCCTGCTGAAAGACTTCAAGCTGGACGCGGTTGATGACTTAGCAGATAGGAGGCCAGTCTTCCGAGCCTTGCCTAAAGGGAATATTTTACAGTCACATTTTAAAAGCAAATCAATCAAATTGAGCCATAAAGGTGTGCTAACATAATTGAAATCTCCAACTCCTGTATCCCATTGTTGAATTACACTAAGGACATAAAATCCCCAGTTATGACACTGGGTGACATAGGATTATTATGTTCCCATTTTTATTTTTTAGAAAGAACTCTTAGTCTTATGAAAGGACTTAGGGAGACTGAAATTAACAGGGTTACGCAGAAAAGAAATATGCTGTGTCAGGCGGTAAAATAAATCTAGACTGAATGCCTGTTTCTCGCTGCAATCGGTGTGGAAGAAGGTTAATTGTCTATACCCCGTTTAGAAACCACACTGATAAGATTTCTTTTGGTGAGTACAATTTTCTAAGGCCATAATTGGAAAGGAAAGGTGGACTGAATTCCAGAACAGGCTCTATAAATGGTGCACCCTAAGGGGTGATCAGTGAATACTCAGATCACACCTTCCTTGAAGCTGTTGCCCTCTGATACATTGATCCTAGAGACAACCAACCAACCTTAATACAGACAAATAAACAAACTCAAGTGAGTACTTTGTCAGAGAAAATCTATAAAATACTGGTATTGCTCTAGGTCCCAGAAAAACAACAGCTCTGGTTAAAATAAACTGTCAGACTGATTACTAAACCATCAATCAGACATAAATCTACTTATTTGATGACTGACTGGTATTAACTGCTGCTGCTGCTGCTTTTATCAAACATCAAGAACATACCATCTACAGGCCAGGCACTGTGCTAAATGCTTTGTTCTTATCAATACTTTTAACATACACACACACATGCACGTGCACACACAACACACACACACACACACACACACACACACACACTAATTAACTGTCCTTTGTTATATTTTTGATTTAATAACATGTTTGTTGTATGCTTTGATACTGGGCTGAGATGCCTGAGCGCAACACCCCAGATAATAAAACATACTAAGGTACTTGAAAATGTTCATAGAAAGGTTTGTATTATGTTTTAATTCTATTTTTCCATAAACTTTTTGAAGTACCCTCATATGAGCCAAGTGATCCTATTACTCTAGGCCTGTAGAAAAAGATGACAATCCTAAACCCAGATCAGGTTTGGAGGTACAGAGAAAAGGCCGGCTCTTTATCTATGAAAATCCATTATCTTGTAAGTAAACGTTTTCTTCCTAATCTCTTGTTTCAGAAAATATTTTAAATTAAATATTTTAATATAGAATTTTAGCCTCTCCCCATTATATGATCTTATCCTTTCAATAACTAAGCAGCAAGAATAAATCAGGCAGTGGACCAATTTGACTGGGAGAGGAGAGAAGGGGTAGGCTAGTGCCGACTCAAACAAGCAGAAGGCAACTTTGGGATACATGAAAGACAATCTGATAAAATCTCTATGTGTATGCTGTGTAGATGAGGAAAAAAGAAAAAAAAAAGAAAAGGTCTGGAGCTGTGACATTACAAGTGGTTTGGCTATTAGCAGAGAGAAAGACAGATTCCTTGCATGACTTCACAGCTTATTACCAAGCCCACTCTAATTTCAAACTGATCATATTAAATGTATCATGACAAGCATAATTCCAGACACTAAGACTGACGGATAAGAACAGTGGCCTCCTCAATCTGATTTTTTTATTAATGATCCCATCATTTTTGGTAAGACACTAATCAGTACATCATTTGGTAAAGAAATGGCCAAATGGTATTTTTCCTTTCTTATATAAATAATGTGGGACCTGCATGTTCCACACTGATAAACAGCAACACGCTAGGCATTTGTAGGTTATTATTTTGTTGTTACATGGAGACCATTAACCTAGCTGTTACTACTGAATATACTGACCTTAGTCACATTTTTCATTAATAGAGAATCATCACAGAAAAATGGAAAAGGGAAAAACCTCTTCAGAAAGCATATTACATTAAAGTTTAAAAATAGGTTAAAAGAGAATATTCTTAAAACCCCTTTAGCATAATTTTAGAAATATGGCTTTCCTTCCCTTTAACTTCCAATATAAACTATATGTATAAATTCTATTTTCACATTCTACTTACACTGGAAAGATCCCTGAATTCACTCTGAGTTGAAAGTATGGTTCACTGGCTTAACCTAGTTCTTCAGCAGGCGCACCTGAATTCTTTTGGGCATTAAAAATTCTGCCAGTGATAGCCGTGAAATCCTTGGCAACCCAGTACACTTGGGGGAATTAATTTACTGAAAATTTGTGGACATGGAATGGTTATTAACAGAAAAGAAAAACCTTCAGGACCTCATGAGGACTTTAATGTTTACTGGAACTGAAGAGGTGCCATGATATTAGGTCGGTTTTGCATTCCATCTTGACTGAAGCTATCTGAATATTAGAGTTCGGGGAGAACTATTATCTTCCAAACTGATAGAAAACCTTGAGCGTAAAGGCTCATGGGTCAAATTTTAAGGTCCCCAAGATGCTCATCAGAATCAGGTTTGGGAACGAAGCAAGCCAAGTGCCCAGGGGCACACTCCAAGGACGTGATCACTCTCAGAGTCACGCAAGCATAGGGTTGGTACCTGAGACTGAGCACCCTCTTAGAGTGTGGCCCCCTGGGCACCTGCTCAGCTCATCCTAGTCCTGGTTTTGGTGTCGACAATGGCTCTCAAACTATTTTTTTACCCTGATCCATAGGAAGAAACACATTTTACATTCGTCTTCTAGTACGCACAGGTGCACGTGCTTGGGTCCGTGCGTGTGCATGCACACATACATGCACACACACAAACATAACTGAAACAGATTACAAGTAACAACACTGACAATACTACACCTTGCCTTATGGAATGCACTCTGATATTCTATTTGGTCTTACAAAACTGCTATCCATGACCCCATAAATTGATTTCTCAACCCATTAATGAATTGCGATCTACAGTTTTAAAAAGTTTGCTTTAGTAGGTGATTAATAGATATCTTAACACATGCAGTACTAGATAGGATCCCAAGGCAGCTAGAAACTATCAAACCTGGGCATTTTTTCACAATAGTCTTCACGTGTTCGACAGAGATTTAGGTCACTTTGACAGCGTGAACCCTTTACTACTGTTGCTGATCTTGCTATAATGGGAATTTTGGGATCACAACAGGAAACCACAGAGCGACCCATAACATTTAACCCACCTGACCTCATTCTGCTAAAACTCCTCTTCTGTTTGTGACAAGTGCATTGTCTGAAATTTCATACTGTTAGTGCAGGGAAGCAACAAACAAGACATGTGGCTGTCCAGGCACCCTGTCCTGCCATAATTGCCTCTATACGCAGGATGTACAGCTGAGGCATTTAAGACACTGCTGCTGGTGTGACCCTGATGGATGGTCTACTTGGTAAATTGTTTTCCTTATGGACCTAATAGCTCCCAACACTCCAATGCTGGTTTTTAATGCATAAAGAAAAGGGCATAGGAGACACACAATTTAGGTTTTACAGCTGCAGGTATTTCAGATGGAATTTATCAACCTCACACAGCAGCCAAGAGGAACAGATAGGGAGGCTAACACAGACTCGGACAGTGAAGAGGTCAAAAAGGAGATTAGCAATGGTGATTTACAAAAAGTTTGTAATGGTAATAGAATCGTCCTTTTGGAGAAAATTGTACTTTTGAAATCAGTAACTATCAAAGCAAGTTCCTGATGCTCTGTGCTGACATTACCATTTTCCAGGTTCTCGCTGCTTTCGTAGCATCCTGAGTCTCGTGGGGAGCGTCCACTCAGGCCCTGGCTGTCAACAAGCAGCTTCTCCTGGGATCCTGACTGGTCACTGTTACCTGGAGAAAGTGAACACAACACACGGCATGGGATCACAAGGGGAATGAGAAAGCAGAGGTTCCAAAGTCAACCAGATCCCAATTTTACCCTCAATTATCAGCAGACATTTTTAAGCCTTGGACTATTAGAACAGAACAAGTTACTTTCAAGTAGATAAGATCAAAATGAAGTAGTGAGATCAGATTACTTTTCTTTCAAATAAAGCATCAGGCACATGAAGATCAATTTGGAGAGAGGGTACCAAGTTGAAATATGTTGATGCCTCTTAAGTTACCCAAACAGAGGCTGACTGTGGCTCAAGGCTATGAGGAGAGAGGTGCAGGGTGTCGTGTCAGCAGTGGGGAGGACACTCCCAGTCACTTCTGCGTGGTACCATTGAGAAGCAGAGTGAAGAAATGCTCCCTTCACAAGATGGGATTGGGTGACATGCTTTTCAGAGATCAAGAAGACTTGTGCTTGTTAGCACCTTTCCAAATTCGGGAGCTAATATAAAAGTGTCAAATGAACTATCAAATTGTATTAGCATTTAGGAGCATTTTTGGCCCTAGGTAACCCATGGTGGCTCTTGTACTATCTTGGCAGGAGTAAGATTGGCAAGAAGGGGTACAAACCCCTACGCTGAGGGGCCAGTGACAAATGTTTTATTTTTGTTGTTTGGGATGAGTAGAGGGTTTTCCTTACTTTCTGCCTTCTCCCTTTGTCTGGGGTAAGCATTTCTATTTCCTGCACACAGTGTAAGACAGGGAAATCTCAGGAAACTAACTTAGAAAATGAGTAACAGATCCACTTAAAAGTGGATGGCTGAAAAGTTGAACATCCTCATTCTGAGGAACCCTTCTAAAGAGAAGCATCATTCTTTGTCAATTGCACCTCAATAAATCTGGGGAAAAAAAATCAAGAGAAACATCAGATATTTCTGTTGAGTGAGGCTGCCTAGAGCAAATCACATGGGAAATCATGTAGGCCTTCAGTAGCCCAGCAAAATTGCCCTGCATGTTCTATGAAGAAGATACGTGTGGCCTTACATAGGACATGAAGGTTACATACAGAACAACTTTGTATTATCATGCCGAGTAAGAGCTTGGTCACATAAAACAAAAACCAAGAAAACATTGTGTATATAAAATAGCTAGTTGCTCGGGGGCCGGCCCGGTGGCACACTGCTACAGTGCGCCGCTTGAGAGCGCGGCGGCGCTCCTGCCGAGGGTTCGGATCCCACATACAGACCGGCCGCTCACTGGCTGAGCGAGGTGCAGGAGCAACACCGAGGGTTGCAATCCGTTGCCGGCCACGAAAAAAGACAAAAAGGAAAAAAAAAAATAGCTAGTTGCTCTTCACCTCCCACCACCCACTCCAACCACATACACAAAGAAAACAGAAATCAATAAACCAGAAATATGATGCCCCTTCTCGGGTCATGAGCAAGACTGTGGGCAGACAGAGGGCTGCCATTCTGCATCTGCACTGGCTCTTCCCACTGTCCAGTCCCCACTTCTGGCTTGTATTTCTCCCATGGAAAGCATTTTTTAACACAAATTATGGCAGAGATCACAGCTGAAGAAGCCCTTAAATTAGAACCTCAAATCAAGAGTGCTATTTTTAAAATGATTAATGAAAAACTAACAAATTAGAAGCACAAGAGCAAACACTGCCCCCCTCGCCAAAAAGTGGAACATTCTAGAGTGATGTCCTCATCATGCAGAAGAGCCTGTGGATTTGGAGTGGCCTTTGTTCTAGCCTAGCATGTTATTTAGAAAAATGATACTTATAAAATGAGGGCTTTGAGCTATCTGGTATAACCCAAGAAGAGAAATTGGTGTAGTTTGTTTCTGGTGACAACATCTCAGTGTACCACAGCAACCAAAACACCCCAGAGTGCTGACCCATGGGAATAAAAGAGAAAGCGTGTTCCCTGCTGCTGCAGGGAAATGCATGCTGTGTCTGCATCTTTGGGGGTCCTAGTCTCACCAGACATGGCAGGACACCTGAAGTTTTTATGATGAAGAAAGGGACCTATTCCATCACCAGAAACCACAGTACAATTTATAAAATCATGAGGCATGCGTCAAGGGGCTAGCACCACTGTCTTCATTAGGGAGAAAAAGGGGTAGAAAATTCTCACAGTCAAATAAGAGGGCAGGGCTGGGTTGTGGGACCAAAACCTCACTTGCGCATGACCTGAACTTGGACCCACCCAAACACGCACACACACAGGAAGAATATGCTACGACACTTAGGAGATCTTTAAGCATGAAAAGGTGGTGTGCTAAGGGGCACGCACCATTTCTAGAGCGCAGTTATCTCAGGAAAGAAGCAGGGAAGGGAAAGGGATTTATAGCAGGACTTTCAATGGGCATATAGCATTATTTCTTACAAAAATAAGAATTGAGGCAAATATGGCAAAATGTTAGTTTTAGTTAAATTCAGGATGTGCATATGTATATTTTTCTCTGAACTTTTCTGCATATTTGAAATAATTCCGAATTCTTTTTTTTTTTTCCTTTTTGTCTTTTTTCGTGTCCGGCAACGGATCGCAACCCTCAGTGTTGCCCCCGTACTGGACCGGGACCGGCCACGGGATCGCAACCCTCGGTGTTGCGCCCGCACCTCACTCAGCCAGTGAACGGGAACCGGTCTGTATGTGGGATCCGAACCCTCGGCGGGAGCGCCGCCACACTCCCAAGCGGTGCACTGTAGCAGTGCGCCACCAGGCCGGCCCCCGAATTCTTAATAAAATTATTGTGTATCCTAAAGTAGTATACTTAGAAATGGTTAACATGGTAAACTTCATGTTATGTGTCTTTCACTACAATTAAAAATTTTTTTAAAAAAATTTAAGAGAGTTTTCATTTGGCAGACCTAAGACAGGTAGTTTGGGCTTAGTGTAAGGAAGAGCTATCTGACAATTAAGGTCTTTTCCAAGTGAAACCCTGTATGAAGACTACCATTCCGCATGCATTGGGAGAGGTTGGACAGGTCTGACTTCCAAGGAGAGCAAGAGATGTACTTTTTGGAAGGCTGAACTAGAAAACATTCAAGATCTCTACATGTCATCACTGATCTCGGTAGACCTCTGTATCTCTCTAGTGTACAGAAATTCCATTTGGGGGAAACCTACTGTGTTCCTCTAAGTTATCAGTTACTAGGGGAGCACTTCTTGAACGCAATGAATTCAAGTGCATTCGATGTAAAATCTACTAACCCTAGGATAAGTCTGGACCCAGACTCTTGGCATTAATCGGTACCTCTAAGCCCTTGAAGCTTTTGTTTTAGGACAAAAAGAAGTACTACTTTATGCATCAGGGAAATTCAAAACATTGGTATAGCACAGATCCTAAATGGGATCTATAAAGAAGCAAAAAGGCCTTAGTGGCCTTCCAAGTTAGCATCGTGAGGGATAAAGGTACCCTCCTACAAAATGTCCTGTGGTGCAAATCTCAGGATGTGATCCTAGAAGGGACAATGGATCTGAGACAATGTGACACGAAACAAATTAAACACAGATCCATGCCTTACACCCGGTGTTAGCTTTGCTCCTCCTACGTTCTGAATGATAAAGGAAATGAAATGGACAGTGTATATAAACCAGCTATTCTTGGTGGCTGAGGAAGAGCACATGAGCTATGTTACAGAGCAGATATGGCTCAGAAGAATAGAGGACTTAATATTAATTCATGTTAATATAGCCGGTTGGCTATACCAGTCACTGTGCCAGGCTCTTTCTTTGCACACAACCTGGCCATAGCCCTCAAGATGTCTCCTGGGGGCTCAAATACCAGAGAGCTGGTTATAAAGTGGTATTAACGATGAAACACAATTCCTTCCAAATCTATCCCTGAAGGCAGCCTGTTTTTCTAGGGTTCAGACATCTATTTGATGATGTATGCTCCTCTGTTATCAGTTAATTTAGAGAGAGTACCTATTAAGCAGAAGTGAATTGAACTGTATTGACACACTTGCTTCCATATCTCTTGGGTCTGATAAATTCAGTAATACATATTTTTTTCCCCACTATTAACCATGGTTTTGTTGTGTCTTATAGCAATAGAAATACTATTAGCTCCTAATGTCCCCAAAGCACAGCACTTGGATGAAAACGCATTTGATTTCAACAACTGGAAAGGATACTCCCTTCATGATGAATAATTTCAGGAATATTTCTGAGGTCCAATTGAAGAATGAAGGCAAGACTGGACTGTGTAAATGGAGCAAAGGATTTGGTGTATGTCAATCGACTTTCCATAAAAGCCGTGAGTGAGCTCACTGAATTCTGTTCACAGATTGTAAAAATAAGCTGTCATTTAGGTTGGGAATTCACACACCAATACAGAATTCTCTGTTCTAAATAAGAGTAGGTAAGTCAGAAAGTTCATGGAAAGGTTCGTATTACCATTTAGTTCTGTTTTTTCATGAACATTGTGAAGTACCCTTTTATTGACTGCAGAGAGATCTTTCCTTCCTTTTCAATGGAAGCTGATGAATGTCATTTATTAACTAACCTATTCAATAAGAAAATAGCTCCTCGTGTGCTTTCAGAAGTAATTACCTCTGAAACCAGCTTCTGGTCAAGATGGTGGAATAGATGGTCCCTTGAGTCACTCTCTTCCACAAATTAACCAATTTACAACTATTAAAAAGCAACAACAGCCAAGCTGGGGCCACTAGAGCTCAGGGGAAGAGGAGGAAAGACCTATGGAGTGCATGAAGGTGGGAGAAGCCATGATGACCATTCGAATCACAGCCGCTTCCAGGCTGGAGCTGCTGAGCGCAAGGAGAAGGAGCTGCCAAAAGTCACAGCTATGCCCTTCAGATGGAGTTGCTTGGAGGCAGCAGGGGAGAAGAGGGCCTTGGTGGTCCCCAGGCCAGCAAGACTACTAATAGGGTTCCCATGGACCAATATAGAAGCAAGCAGCCACAACAACTGAAAAAAAGGAGCCAGTCAGAGGCTGGGAGTCATTGCAAGGGACGGGAGCACAGCCCGTCCCATGGGAAGTGTTTGGAGTATGGGTGGTGGGGGAGACGGCCCCCTGTGGGAACACTAGGGCACAAAAAGTACAGCTGATCTGCCCCTCAATCAGTGCAGGACCACTCAGAGGAGACTGGTCAGGAATATAGAACTGCATGGGGTACAGTTTGATGAAAAGACTCAGACCCAGCCAGAGTTTCTACACAACCCAGGTGCACCATATCTCATGAGACCCAGAAATACCTATAAAGTCAACCATTAAAACCTGAGCTGCACAAAAAGCCTTCCCCAGGGAATCAGCAGCAAAGCAGCAATTTAGCTCAACCACAGACCTCAAATACTGGTCCCCACAGGAAGTTCCCCCATTTTAGAAGTAACTCAAAGACAACAAATTAGTTCCAGTGCAGAGTTTAAGTGCTGGGAATAGCAAATAATCCAACACAGAAGTAAAAGAAAAAGCAAAATATTCACAGATCAGAGACAAAGTATGATAATAACTACTAAAGGCCTCACATCACCAAATAAAACCTATAAAATCTAGGACATGAAGCCAGGGAGGGGAGAGGGCTGGGGGACTTAGCCATACCCCCTGACACCTACAACCAGTCCTGAGGGTAGGGGGCCAAGGGCCTCAACCATGTCCCACTGACACCCACAATCAGCCAAGCAATGACCACTGAGCTGCTGCAGGAAGCACCCTGGGGCCATGGTGGGGTGAGGGCTTTAGCTACACCCTTCTGACATCTGTACCCAGCCCAGCAGTGACTAAGCCACCATTGGAAGCCAGGAACCTAAGCACATGCTGGCAGCTTATGGGAGGCCTGCTGGTGACTGAAGAATGTGGCTGATCTGACAATGAACACCTCTGTGCGTGAGGGACTTACTATCATATTCCTGTAACAGCTCCACTGCTGTCAAGAGAACAGCTCTGTGTTCTGGGTCCCTGATATTCAACTCATCCAGGTCTTCCTCCTCCAGAAGCTTGAAGGTGTCTAAATCTTCATAGCCATTGAAGAGGAAAGTGGGCATGTGCTCCTGTGAGAGAGAGAAAGAAGACAGAAGGAAGTCAGCTAGCCCAGCCATATGATACAAGACTGAAAACTATCCTCAAAACCCTAAACTCACTTCCCATAGTCACTTTCATGCTAATCAAAACATTAGTTAGTATCATTCATAAGATATCCTGTACCTCCCCATCCTACAGCTTAGTAGGTAGGCAGGGCATCTTATTAATCATGGGTTAGGAAGATGTCCATTGTAGGCTGGGAAGGGTCCCACTGGTTCGCATTATAATTGTGCCCTTGGTGTGAGCTAATTCCTTTAATGCCAGATGGCCCACATTGGAGGAGACTCCTCCTTTATTTGCAGAGCTTTGAAATGCAACTTAGAGAGCCCCATGAATTCCAGGAGCAAGAGGGTTTTGCAAGAAGGCAACAGAATGCACTGTTGGGGAGCCACCTGTTGGATACTGGGGATGACGGTGGGAGAGGGGGTTGGGGAGCCTACTCCTGGCCCTGGTGGAGCTGGCTGCAAGCAGGGCTCCAGGGCTTTGGCTCACGATCATTCCAGCAGCTAATGCTGACCCCGAGCTTATGCTGTCAACCACAGCAGAGGTCAGACGCAGCATTAGAATGCTGGTAACTATTTCTATAGCATAAAGGCCCATCATAGTAATGGGCCGCCCTTGTTGGACAATGGAGGTCAACACCTACCATACCCTAAATGTCCCTCACTTTCTTAGTTTAGGATGAGGAGAAGGAAAATAATGTGTTGGATTGAATTATGTTTCCCCAAAACTCACTGAAGCTTGAATTGTGCCCCCAGGCTTTATGTATCAGAAACTTGGCTCCATGGTGACTGTTAAGAGGGTGGGAGATCCCCTTCTAGTAACTGAAGGGTGGAGCCTTAAAGAGGTGATTGGATTGTGGGACCGTGATGTGATGAATGGATTAAAAATGGTGATCAGAGGCGTGGTTCTGAGGGCTTTAAAAGAAGAGAGAGTAGAGTCCCTCTCTTCTTTCCGAAGAAAGCCTTCATCAGATGTGTTCCCTGGACTTTGGGCTTCCCAGCCTCTGCAACTGTAAGCAATAAATTTTAACTTCTTTGTAAATCACCCAGTTTTAGGTATTTTGTTATAAGCAACAATGGACTAAAACAAATAGGAAGCGACTGACTTTCAGGTTGATCCGGTCCAGGAGGTCTTCCACGGACTTGGGTTGGGGTGGTCTTCCTTTCCTCCTCCTCCTGGTGGGCCGCTTGGGCTTCTCCTCCTCTTCATTCAGCACATCCACGTAAATGAATTTGAAGGTGCCCACTTTGTTGTTCAACAGGCCCATCCAGGTGCCCATGGGTGGTTTGCTGATGATGTCAATGATATCTCCTTTCTGTGGCCCAAGGAACAAAGATCTTCCCATTAGGTACATTTCTAAGCACCAATCATGAATCAGATGCATGAGTCACAGAGATGTGAAAACACTACGAAGGCCAGAATCAGGGGCCCACAGGTCACCTTTCTGAGCAATTAATGTGGGCTCTGCCTGGGAGTTTGGCAGAGGCCAGCCAGAGCACTTCTGACTGCTGGATCCCATGCAGGCCCCAGGTCTCAGCCCCTCCCCCTCCTGCCCCACAGGACCAGGTGTGTACAGATGTCTCCAGGGCTCTCAGCCAGGCTGCTCTCCCAGCTCTCTGAACATCCTCCCATCATCTGGATGGCTCCTACTTCTTGGAAAAAGAATTTCCCACCAGTCACATGCCAGTGGCAATCCCTGTCCTGTAATCGCTTCATACATTTTGCAGTACTCCATCTGTCCCACATAAATATATCTGTTCACGCACAGAAGGTAGTCATCTCTCTTCACATGGAGAAAGCACAGAAGCTGGGGGTTGGGAAGCAATAGGAATTCCAGAAGGGAGCTAAGGTCAGAGGACAGGGCCAGAAGATGAAATGGTGTCAAGAGGGATTGACACAAGACCCTCCTCTCCTTGACCACTGGCTGGTTCTCGGTTTTGCTTTTTGCTATGGAGTAAGCTGGTGGATTAAGGCAGCTGAGATACTGTCAGGTCTGCACCATAATAGTCCAGCATTCCACAGAAAGGAAGAAAGAAAGCCTCTTAATTGAACAAAAGAGCCTGGGTTAACTGCTCTGAGGCCAGGGAGGGACATACCTTGAGCTTGAGCGAGTCTGTGTCGTAGGGGCTGGGGGTGAAGTCCGTGTGCACCCTGGCGCGCCCACAGAACGGGCCCCGGTAGGGCGGCTCTTCATCATCACCATCTTCCGACTTGACACTTTCCCTGTTGCTGGTTGAGGAATCGGTGGTACTTACCGTCTGACCACCTGTACAGGAGAGACGGGAAGAATGAGAGTAAATACAGATTTCCTGCACAGCAAAGCTGAAAGGTACTGAAGGGATTGCAGATTTGGAAACAAAGGCCCAGAGAAGGGAAGCCATGAGCCACAACCATGTGTCAGGTCCAGAACAGGCCCAGTTATAAGTTCTCTGACTGTCGTCCCTAATCGAGCCCCCAAATGGACAGGGGACTCACAGCAAGTTCTCCTTATGACCTGGGGATCCACGTGACTTGGAGACTCCCCGATGGAGGGCCTGCGGTGCTAGGCACTAGACTCTGCCCTTACCAATCATTCAGATCTCTCATTTGTATCGGTTTTACCCCACGTTACAGATGAGGAAACAAACTTAGAGAGGTCAAGCAACTTGCCCAAGGGGAAGGACTTAGAGTAGTAGATTTAAACTTGATCTCTTCCCCTGTACCATTTGGCTAACAGCAACCACCACCATCCCCAGGGTGGTGGAACAGTATTTGTCATCAGTGACACTTATTCCCCTCCCTCCCCCAAGCCCCTTATCCTGGTTGTGCTT
This sequence comes from Galeopterus variegatus, assembly GCF_000696425.1. Lineage (NCBI taxonomy): Eukaryota > Metazoa > Chordata > Mammalia > Dermoptera > Cynocephalidae > Galeopterus > Galeopterus variegatus. The sequence continues at coordinate 447,457 of NW_007726968.1, forward strand.
TTCCTCTTGGCTTACTCTCTCCCATTCTCTAGATCCTTCCTGTCAGATGCTTCCCTTTATCTTTTCCAATCAAAACTAATCACCCCCTCTTTTGTGCCACTGCTATATGTCTACTACTAAACAAATACGACTCTAAATCTAGATATTTTGCAGCTCTGACTCTCTAATAGCACCCTAAGGGTAGCAACTTGATCTTACTTATCTCTAATTGCCTGAAACTGGCACTCAATAAATGTCTGTTTTTTAACCCCAACCATCCATAATTACTAAGTAGACTTACTCATCGAGCTCTGCCCACTCAGAGAACTCCGAAGACTTTCCACAGAACCTCCGGCTTTGAGCTTGGGTTTGTCCACGTGTTCCACGTCAGGCTGGGAAGGTGGAGGGGAGCCTGGCATTCCATCAAGTCCTGAGTCCTGAAATGGGTTTCAACAAAATTAAATTTCACCAGAGTGGACAGGCGCTGTTTTAATACTCAGCAATGTGGTCCTCAGCGAAATCAATCAAGTCGACCTTGATACCCATATTTGATTCTATACACAATATTCCCCTCCTTTTTAGCCTATATCCCTGCTTAATTTTAAAGTTGTGGCACAGGTTACTATGTATTAAGCATTCAAAAATTATTTTTCATGCTCAAATAGATATTCTCAAAATGTCTGAGAAAAATCTGTCTACCACATAGACAAAATATTTAGTTAAAGGGTTAAAGTCTCTTAGCATACTCAAGAGACCAGTACCAAGGCCGGACTTCAAATGTTGATCAAGTACAATCCACTATTAATGTCATCTCTGGAACTACCATTATAGGATATTCAATCTACTTTGAAGGGAAACATTTACACTAAAAAAAAGTATACGTCTTGAAAAAATTTGGCCAGATTCTTGTTTCTACTTACATAAATTATTGAAATTGACTTAAATGATACCATCTTAAGACCCAGATACACAGCAAAAATACTGAGTTTCAGTCTATAATAAAATTTCCATTTGTAACCTCATGGTTTTAGCGTCTTTCACGACTTTTAAGAGTTGTCAGTAAAAAGGTGAGAAGTCTCTTTCAGATCAGAATGCTGACAGTCGTGACTTTTCACTTTTTTGGGTGGCTAAGTGTCAACTCAGCAGCTCCTCACTTGCACATACAAGGACAGCATGCTTATTTGAGTGGCAGTGCTATACAGAAAATATTACACTTCAAAAAGTTTGCAGTAAGAATTGTTTACTTGCCAAAATAGTCAAGTCTCTGGCATATTACATAGCCACATGAGCACAAAACCACCTCAGCGAAACCTGTTATTTGCCAAATCATCAGAAGGGCTTTAAGGCGGGTCTGTAGGCCCTGCAAACATTTAAGGACAGCAACAGCAGCTTCTAATTCAAAACACACTCATGCTTTACATTTAAGGAAGGTGAGCAGACAACCTCAAAGCAGCAACTATAAACAGAGTTGCCACTAGTGGAAGCTAGTGAAGCCGTGAAATATGAATTCCTGGATAAATTTTCATTCCTCTTTTCTGAATCACAAAATAAGTGATCTTTCCATATAAAACCTTTTCTGATGCTTCAGAAAAAAGCAGACATTTTGAAAATAAGCAATATTAAATATACACCTGATATTATATGTTTTAAAATGCCTATAAAGATTCCTAACTTATTCGTCACGTATTTATTGATTACCTACAAGAACAAATACTATTCCAGGTGCTGAGCATATAGCAGGAGGAGAGAAGACAAAAATCCCTACCATGATGGTTGGTATATTTACAAAAAAGTTTTTAAAAACCTACACAAAACCTCACATTAATTTCCTCTTTCTAGAAAGCATTACAATGATCAATTGTTCCTTAGTTTCCCTTAACTTATGTGAAATAATTGTTCTCTTTAAAAAAAAACAGAGAACTAAGTATACAAAGACTGCTATATGGTAGTAAAGTTATAGAAAAATGCTCAAAATGACATTCAGATTTTATGCTCATGATCCATAAAACAGAAACCCTCTAGAAACATAAGCTCACAATGGCTTTTAGTGGATGTTTCAATTTTGGGGAAAAGCAAACTTAATAAAGTGCTTTGAATTAGTGGCATTGCTTTCATGGGCATGCAGCCCGTTCACAGGAGTGTGCACAGTTTGCCTCATTGCTGGACAGAAATACAAAATCACCATCACTCCCTCACCCATAGGCACAAGAAAATGGAAAGAATAAGGAAAAAAAAATCATGAAGATGACAGACTGAAGGCAGCCCAGGTCGCCTGTAGGTCTAATAAGCCAGGGTTTCTCAGCCTGAGCACTACAGGCCTTTTGAATAGACAGTTCTTTGCTGTGGGGCCATCCTGTGCATGGTAGGATGTTTAGAGCATCTCTGGCCTCTACCCACTCGATGCCAGCAGCAGCTACCCCACTCCACTACCCCAACCCGGCGTGGCTATCAAACATATGCCAGACACTGCCCAGGGGTTGGTGGGGAAGCAAAATCACACTCTCGCCCCTCCCCCCCGTGAGAACCACCGTAATAAACTGAAGAGGTTGTGCAGGTTTGTATGAATCAAAGTGCGGGTGGCTAGCTAGCTGGTGGCATTGAGTGATTCCAACAGGGGATGCTTGGTTTTTAGCTCACTATGCCCACCAGAGGGCAGCAGCTGAGCAAAAATGTCTGCTTTCCCTGCAGTTTTTATTTGGAGGAGAAAGTGGCACTGCCTACATATTTCACACAGACAAGCAGCTCGTACACAGGCAGTTCAACGGCTACAAAATCAGTACTACAAAGGTGTCAGAGGAGAGCGTTGTGAAAGTCTAATGGTCAAGATTACCTCAAGGCCCAGCTCTTCAAGTGTTTTTATTCCCTCTACCCATGCAATTAAGACAGAAGCCGGTCATGTTTCTAGTGACAAAATAATAGAATTGGGGGGAGAATCAATTCTGTGATATCTTCGTGGCTACAGATAGGGCCAGTTAGTGAAAACACCCCCTGAGGAAACATGGTTCCTATGGAAGTCCAGTAGCCAGGGGCACTTTCTGAGTTTTTATCTCAGACTTGCTATGTGCTTCTAGAACTGACACTACATTTAAGTCTGCTGGCCAAGAAAACTTTTTTAGATTTGATTCTGGTAACATCCATCTTAGAAAATATATTTTAGACAATAAAATTGTTCCTTTATATTCAAATTTATAGTGCTTTTGGCACTGAAGAGTAATCATTTTTTTTACATGCCTGTCTCTCCTCTTGTCTGTATGTAAAAGGCAGGGCCTGTGTTTTATTTTTCCCAGAACCAAGCACAATGCCTGAATAACTCAAATGTTTGTTGAACTGAATGTCTGTCTACACAATCATAGTCCTGGAGCGGGTTAATGCTAAGGAATATATGTATTTAGCACCATTTAAAATGTCAGGTGGATCAACCTCAGCTTCCCTGTTGTCAGGAGAAACCAAGAAGTTTTTCTTCTAGGTGGCTACACACCTGCTCAGAGACAGAGCTGCTGTATTTTTTAGACATTCTCTTCCTCATTGTCTCTTTCACTGATTTCACCTTTTTTCCAAGAGAGATGCGGGAGGCAGTGGGTGATTTGATTACTTCTTTGTACACAAAATCTCCTTCTTTACCCTGCAAAATGAAACACTGTAAGTACCTTTAGTCACAGAACATGAATTCCCAAAACAGATTTTATTAACCAAATCATTAATGTCCTAGCTCTCAGAAAAATATTAGCATTCCCCAGGAGCTTGAAGTTTTTCCTGTGTTTACTCACTGCTCTGTCATGTATCTTTTTGTTTAAAAATTAAACCCTAAGGGGCTTTTTGTTTGTTTAAAATGGGATGTGAATCACTTTTTATTTTATTTAATCTTAGTACATTCTCCTCTGATTATATTTTTCCACCACTTCAAACACCCAAGCGGACTGCATTACATCGAAAAAGAGTAATTTACATGAACCAATGCTCAATAATCCCAGCAGTGGAGCAGAAAGAGGGACAATACTACTGAATCGCCCTAGGAAAGTGGTAAGATCACAATGGTAAAAGCTCGGTCATTAGAAGTACAACATCTGATTGGATTTATAGCACTGCAGTGCTTAGTGTGGTCAACTCCTAAGAGTGTGTAAATTTCCTTCTCTGAATAAGCTAGACTGTGGTCATCCCTCATTATATTTTACATTTTTTAAAAAAACTTTCCCCTAGGAAAGGAAGAAAAAAAAAATCATATTTTCATTTCTTAAAATACTGACTACATGAAATTATTGGTTAAAGAATCAATAAAATTTGATATCAAAGTAAAATAGTTTAATTATTCCAGAAATGTCTCACACACTTCATACCACAGATGGATATTTTAGCTGACCCATGATCATAACAAATATCAAGCTCAAAATCTTCATTTTACAGTTTCATGATCAAATGCATAAGGGAAAAGCAAAATTATATGTAAAATTCATTTATACCCTTGAGGCCTGAGAGAGTAAACTTCAGGGAACAGAACTTATGTACCACAGTGGTGGCCTGTCCCTAGACTGTGACCCAGAAGCAGGTCTGAGGAGGCAGTAACCTTGGCCCTGAGGGGTCTGGTTGGCTTTGGTCCCAAAGAGACTCGGTTCCTTCCAGGATGCCTCGGACTGCAAAGACCTAGGCTTATTATAGTCTTTGGAGGGCCATGTACTAAGCCCATGGTTTGTAGAAGTGCTAGCATATATTCGTACCCAAATCACAAGGCTCTGTCCTGTCACACTATGTGTCTATAGTAGTCATGTGCTTGCAACCAGTGTGAAGAAAAGCCTGTGTGCCTAACTAAGACTGTAGAAGCCAAACTCATCTGGATTTGTTACATAACAGATGCTGGAAGCAAGGGCATTAAAGGAACTGTGCTATTGCAAGGAGGTGGACGGAGGCCAGAGTTGGTCGGCATTCATTCCATGTGGAACAGCGGAGTCTTTAAGATGGGAGAAATAGGGCTTCTTTCCAAATATGACTTAAGATCACCAAGGAGAAGGTTACCCAATATCAATTCTCACAGGCACTAAATGCGAAACTATCATCAACCGTATGGCTTGAATCCAAACCTTCTGCTTTCCTTTAACCTCTACTCACCATCGGGTCAGAATTATTACTGCTAGTGTGCAGGGAACGATTTGTCAAGTCAAATCCTCCAAAACTGCAGGTTCTCTGTGGAAAGACAGGGTAGAGCAGGAATAATCCTGTTATGCTTAAAACAGCCAGCAGTGCCCCAACCCAACACACTTCCATTTGCAGGACATCTCTGAATCACAAGTATGCGTACGAGATGAAAGGAGGAAACAAGACATGGTGAAGAGAAAACACATGATTCATGTCACAAGGAAACTTCGCTCATTCTGCCCTTTCACAGACCACTGGAACTTTGCCTACACCAGAATCTAGAATCCCCTTAGCATGCAAAAAGCAACTGTTAAAAACCAAACAACAAAAAAAAAACCCTCTAGGAGTTTAGTGCTGTAAGAGTCCCTGTCTCTTAGCACAGAACTTCCCCTTCAATTTCCCTTAATCTCAGCTACATTCAATAGTGATAAAGATGGAATTTGTATTAGAGGATCCATGCGCTTGGTGGTCTTGGAAACCCAGGTCTGAAATCTTAAGGCTCTGCCCTGACAGCGGACTCTTCTAACAGACTTTTGTTTGGTTTGGTTGTAAATTGCTGAGAAGGGGGAAAAAGGTTATGTTTATGGTAGTACAATCAGGCCAAGAGGATTACTCACTCAGTGCTTCCCTGCGCTAGCCAAAAATGCTGATAACTTTCCCATCGAACCGCCCAGCATAATTAATTATGACCCTTTTTCTCACAGTCGATGAAGTGAAGACACCACATTTGTCCAGAAAGAGGTTGATTCAGTGACTGTCTTTGACCACACTCTTTAATTTCAACAGGAAAAATGCTGATATTATAAAGAATGAAAACTTTACTGTACTTGTAGCTGGTTTCAAACTTTACGGAATTGCTTATATTTCAGTGCTTTTTGTATTTCAAGACCTGGGTTCAAATTCACTGTTGTTTTTCTATCAAAAGCCACTCTGGCCACCCCCACCCCCCACTAATTTTTGTTAGAACTAAGTATCTTTTTAATGAATGGTAATAGAAATTTAATGGTAGATTTGGGCTCCAATATTTTGCATTACCTGTTTCCTCAGAGAATTCTAGTTAACAGCTATTAAATGGAAGAAATGGGTATAAAAGTACAATGTATATTATAAACATTGCTTATTTAAAATAAATATGCTTTAGATATATATTAATTAACTGAATTGAGATAATAGAAACATCCTGGAAGGAAAATGCCTAGGTTTTTAGAACCACACTGATGTAGATTCAAATCCTGTTTCTGCCACTTGCTGTGTGACCACAGGTAAAGTACTTCAACTCTTTTAGCTTTGGATTCTTCATTAGTAAAATCATGTCTACATCACCTATTTGAAGACTTCTAGCACACCTCTTGGCACTCTATGAATAGCAGACACTCTATGAATATTGGTTTCTTCCATTACTTTTCATTAAGGCTATATTGAGAATTTGGTAGCTCAACCCACAATTGTTATATTGAAATTTAGGCTTTTGTCAACATTAAAAATATGCAGATAAAGGGCTGGAGCTCTATCCTGGACCTTATAATCTGGGAGTTCAATGTTGAGACCAGAGAATCCCAGAAAAGAGCCACCAAGTAAAAGATGGCAGTTGTGGCACAAGGGAGGGCCAGGAGCTAAGTTAGGATGCATTTCAGGATAACCAACATTCAGGATGTCACAGAACTGTTGTACTTCAAGGCTGTTGCTGCTGTCTTAAATAATCTACTACCAACACGTTCTCCAGTGGATATGATCCTAATTTTACATTAAACATCAATGGGTAATCTGATTTCTTTTACAGCCAATTTAACACCACACACACACACACACACACACACACACACACACACACACACACACTCTCTCTCTCTCTCTCTCTCTCTCTCTCTCCCTCCCTCCCTCTCTCTCTCTCTCTCTCTCTCTCTCTAAAAAGAGAAAGACCTCTCTACACAAAAACACTAACTGGGCAAACCACCCAACTGGGCAAGCAATGTTATAACCATCTGTCAAGGCTACTTTTTAACATTAACTTTCCCTTTCCAACTTATAATACCCAATAAGTTTTCTCATTTTTGCAAAGGCAGTGATTTGTTCTAGTTCCTTTCCTGTGACTCAGGGCTTCACAGACACAGTATGGCACCCAGATGCCTGATCACTTTATGGCTTTTGCATGTCCTTGCTTTAAACTTAAAGCATCTACTGCAACACTGGCGCCGAACACATTATTTCTGATACATATGAAATAACTGACAAAGAATTTATATGGAAACTATTACTGTGATAAATTAGAAGCTCACTTAAGTTTTCACATGCCTGTTGTATGCATTTATTCCTAAAATAAAAACTTAAAGGAAAAAATGGACTGGTTTTCTTAACTAAGTACCAACTAAAACTTCTCCCAGTGATATGCTAAGATATCTAGACCAGATTCATTTTTATCAGTGGATGATTGACAAAGAATTTAACAATAAACATTGCTTAAATTAATCTCTGATTTTTTTCTGTAAGATGCAGTTCTCAAAGCAGCACTCCTTCAAAAGAGAAAATGGATTGTGAAGAGAATAGTAAAAGAAAAACGAACCAATCTTTTATTTTGGTGATCTAAATAAATGAAGCCTAAATGAAGGTTTTTTTTAGTTCATACATCTCCTGTACAGCAATTATAAAGACATTTTATATAAATGCTTCAGATGAAGAGAGCTAATCAATGGAATGGCCATGCAGTTGGAAACATGTTTGGGGGAGGGGGGGGTTGAATTTTAAAATGGACAAAATTCCAAAATGTCATGCATGTCTGTTCTCCCAAAGAAAAATTGAATGACCAAATAAAATTCAAGACAAGTGAGTATTTCCAGTGAATACAAAGCATTATCATTTCCCTGAGGCTTCATCAAGCAAATATGGCATTTCTGAAAGACAAAAAGATCAAGGTTGAAGATTAAAGGAAACTCTGTCCTTTTGGATAAAATGAAGAAAATGTATGACAAGAAGAATGGAAAAGAATTTTTTAAGTAAACCAAGCAAAGAAATGAGATTAATCCCTTAAAATAAAATAAAAAAGAAAAAGAAGCTCTTTTTATTGTTAAAACACTTATTCTCCCTTACATTCTCTGGGTAATTGGAAAATTTAATTTTGTTTTCCTGATTATACAATTGTACTTACAGAAAAAGTTACATGCAAAATTTTAATTTTGCATCAAACCCATATTTCAGCAAGTACTAAAACTGTCCAGTACTGCCTCAAGTTCACAGTGTCTTAAAAATGCCCAGTCTCAGACTGACACTTGGGATAGAGATTACACAGCATCACCTGGAAGGGGGCTGGGGGTAGTGCTTGGAAACAAACTTGCCCAGATGTCCACATTCAATGTCAGTGATGAATTAATCACTACCCCACAATGTTAATTAGCACAAATCTCAGAAATACAACTTCTAGAGATAAAGTACTGATGAAGTTTTGTAATTAATCTCACAAAAATTAACATAAGAGGTACATGAGCAATGGCAGTTGCTCAGATTGGATAAATTCTCAGTATTACATGACATAAACTCACAGAGGTGAGTCTTCAACTAACAGAGAGCAAGTGGATCTGTTCTATCAAAGTCATCCATACAAAGGCAGATTCAACTGGGCAGAATACTTCTGAAAGCAAAAAAATAATAATAAATTATACCGAGACTGGTATTTTACAAAAGATCTGTGGGTCAGAGCAAACCAGAAGCTGTGTGAGTCAGAAAGAGAATTCTGCTATTTTAAAACAAAAAAAAACCCCAATAAAAAACTGTTACCATGATATAGAAAGAACCAGGAGAAAAGTTTTTGCTACATATTAACAGTATTAAAAGCATTAAATGAATGAGAAAAGATAGAAAATAAGATCTAGAAAGAAGAGTGTACACGTGGGAATTTTTGGAAAATCTAAGGGATAGGGAGGACCTAACAATCCTTCCAGAAAAGAGAAGGTCATTTTAAGGATGGTGTTGACCCATCAGTCTTCATTTTCGCAAAGGCAGAACTCGATTGAATGAATTTAAATGACAGTAATTGTCTGGGGAAGAACATCCTATTCATGAATGTGAAGGAACTCTGGGAAAAGCCACTATGGAAGCATACTCTATTCTTTCAGACTTTTAAAAAATAAGGGCAGCCAGCACTTCCAAGTGGGTTACACAAGGAGCCAGAGGACAGGAGGGCCAGGGCCTCCACGCCCCTCCCCCACCCCACTCTGTACCATTTAATATGGGCTATTCTGCAAGCTGAAAGTTATTTGGAAATTTCAAAGAGGAAAAATTTCTATATTCTGAAGTTCAAAATAAGTCATGCCCTGAAAATCAATTTTACTGGGTCTCTGATCAGTCAGTGTTAAAACTGAAAAACATTTTATTATTTGAAAGTAGTACTTTATTCCTTTGCTATGTAGAGCAGAATTTATGTGGCAGTGGAGGACATTTCCAAATGCCAATTTTTTTGTTTGAAAAGATAAGAACATTGAATAGACTTAAGGAAAACAAGACAGCTCTAACTTTTTTCCCTGTTTGATTTAAGAACTTTCTGCTCGGCCCTCCTAATAAAATAAAAACGTACTTTACAATGTTTTTGAATCACTGAATTGGTGACTGTGATGAGGGCAAACTTTCCATGAGCTAGATCCTATTGTTTTAATTATCTGCAAGAGTAAGCATCTCTTGTGAGGGTGAAATGTCCTTGTGTTTTGATTCGGCTTCTTTGAGGTCAAGTGACATGACGGCTGGGATTCAGGACAACCACTCTAAGAAGGCGGCCAAACCCCACCCCTGTCCCCTGTAAGCCCCTCCCTGGATTTTCACTTTTAATTAAAACTCGAACAGCCTCGACTGACAAGAGGACAAATGGAGAAAGGAGGAGACAGCTGGAGTACAGGACAGCAGGATCAGAAAGTGGAGGTGACGGTGGAATGGACCCCGAGGTTCTGAGTGGAAGAGCGGGAGGAAGCCGGGCTCCCCAGAAGACAGGCCATAATGCTTGACTGCACATCACAGAAATGACAAGGCCGTGCCCATGACCGTCTTTGTGACTCACAGACTTCTGGTGGATTCTCAAGAGAACCCTCTTAGTGCAGCGGTCGACTGTGGCCGCCCACTTTCTCTTTGCCTCCTCCTCCTCCTCCAGCAGGCACCGCCTCAGGTCCTGTTTCTCAGCCTTGCTCAGGGTCCTGTCTGAGGCAGGACGCACGAGCTGGCTCAGGTTCAGGTGGCTGTAGAGACTCCGCTCCACCACGTAGGTGACATTGAACTCGCTGACCGCGGGGCGCCCGCGCGCCCTCCTGCCGGGGAAGCCGCAGCTCCCGCCCCCTTTGCATTTCTGCCGCAGCAGCTGCAGGTCACAGGGGGTGCTGTGCACTCCTTTCCTGGAGGGACGCTGGCAGAGAAAAGCTCTGGAACAGGAATAATTAGTATCTGTTTTCTTCAAGCGGATCTGCTTCCGGACACTCTGAACCTCCTCCAGGGACACCAGAAGGTGGTGCCTGCGACGGTGGTGGTCATAGAAGCAAACACCATCTGTACTTACCCCGTGGCTCAGGGACCCGAGACCCTTCCTCATCTCCCCCTCAGTGAGGGAGCGGGACACTTTCTGGGCCTTTTCTTCTTCTGGATAGGAGAAGAACGTCCCTATCTTCTTGGCGGGCTTAATCAGGCCCCGACTTTCTCCTTTGCTGAAGGTTTTGACCAGCTTCCGGCCAGCTCCCCAGGTGTCCAGGCTGCTAGATGATGGAGATGTGGAGTCTGAGTCATCGGGAGGTTTCTCAGGAGAG